>NC_056744.1:208041576-208341576 GCF_019279795.1 Protopterus annectens | reverse complement strand
TAAAACAGCTTAAATAATTCATTCCTATGGTGCATTTTTTGTATATTTTCCTTTAACATCCATAACTACTTTGATGACATGACAATTTTGGAGTTGGATTCCTTAAGCATTTGATTTATCAATTAATACTAGGCAGCACATGAAAGAGGGAAGTTTAAAAAAATCAGATTGCTAATCTAGGATGCACCGCAGTGGAGATATTAATGACTATGTGTCATATTTTTCTATTTACATTCATATTTTCATAACTGAGTGAGTTACATCTAACTGAGGGGCACAGTGTGAAATGCCAGACAGGAAAATATACTTTCACTGCCCCTTTATATTAGCACTATGCTACAGTTATTGCTATGTGATTGCTACAAATTATGAAATATGCAAGGCTTCCATATGTATGCTAACATGTAATATTACCATATGTACAATAGCATTTCCAAAAACCAAGTGACTTACAAACGACTGTGTGAAATTAGAAGAAATGTTACATGGTATTGAAGACAATTGTCACTGGTATTTGCCTTATAAGCTGAACAGTTTGAGAAATACTGAATGTTGTTTATGCTATTAATTATGCAAATGTATGACATTTTTCAGTTTTCTGTAAGTATCTCAAAAACAAGTAATCAGAAGAGAATTCTTTGCAGTCATGTGGGAAAAAATATTTCTAAGAAATGGAAATTTGTGAAAATTTAGAAAATAATATAATTCTGGAGTTTTTTTTTCTGTTCTAATCAGGAGACAGCTGAAGAAGAAATACGGACATGGGGAAGAAAAAGAGATTTAATATGGTGTAATATTTATGCAACGGACAAAGCAAAACTAACCAATACAAAAAGAGCAGCACCAAAGATATTTGAAGAGAAATACAGGTAAAGGAATCTGTACATGGAAACTTTACAATACAAAAAATAAGGAGACAAAGAGGAAAAGTAGAAAAGAAGATTAGTAATGTAGAAGTTAAAGAAATAGAAACTGAGGTTATGGAGTACCTGTGAAGTGAAGGATTCAGTGTAGAAAATCTAATTCAGAAAGCACCACAACAGGCTAGAGCAATGGATATCCAAATTAAAGGGAAACCAGTGGAACGGGAAGTAACTGGTCAGTTGCCATATGAAAATATTTTGGAGCCTTTCACAGGAAACCAGTATACATGCTCACTTGAAGCTGGACAGCAAAAGAAGGAATAGGAAACTGTGGCAACTCTGACACAGTCATTGCTGAGGAGGGATAGGCTGCGGAGTTCCCATATGACAGAGCAATAGATGACACAGGATGAAATTGAAGAGAATGTGCTATAGGAAGATGCTATAGAACTTTCTATAGAATGCCCGCAGGAAGTGGAGAATAAAAAATCTGCCCTCAAACTGACACCCACCATTGGCCTAGTAATCAAGGAGCCTCAGTCCTCCCCACTAGCACCAGTGGAGGATGTACATTGGGAGGATGACAGGTACACACACAGTATTTCCAGATGCAGTTTTCTACATCAAGTGCAATTTCCCTTAAGAGCACACGGAGACCACAGTCAGTCTGGGGCTGGTTTCTCCCTCTTTCTCCACATCCCCAATAAGACTCCCTACTGGCACAGCTATAGAGTTGAGATCTCAGCTGAGTGGCCAAACCAAAATCTCCAATACTCTCTTTGTGCAAACAGTGCTTCATGTCCCTGCCCAAGTAGCTGAAACACACACTCTTGGAGATTTGATTTAGACACACACACACACACACACACACACACACACACACACACACACACACACACCTGGGGAAGCCTGGCACAGGTTTACTAGCTATACCTCCTTTTGCTCAGACTATAAGGTAGTTATCACTGCCACCAGCTACATCCTTATCAACTACTTTAAGGCCCTTAACAAAGGGTGTCCAATCTTACCGTGTAATGTTACTATCATTACAAATGATAGTTTGACCAAGAACAAGGCTATTAGGCATGGCCCACAGTGTCACCAAATAAATATGCAAGTACTCTCAGAACATAAATATATCTCACAAATATCAGCCACAACACAAGATTTAAACATATTTAATAATAAATAATAAAAGAACAAGAATATACTCAGTATATACTTACAGTTACTTCAGAGTTCAAAATCACAGGAAATATTTAAAACACCATTGCAAGACAGTCTCAAATAAAAAAAGAAAAACATCTAAGCTAAGCTTTTCTATATACATGACCGTATCTAAGAGAATTACTATACCCTAATAACATACTTCAGAGCAAGCAAGGCAGATGTGGTGAGTGGATCTTGATGCTGCCAGGTCAAAGACAAAATACAGAATACTATCTCTCCCTCAGAGAGTTCTTAAATTAATATCTCAAATATTACTGCTGGGATAGCTTGCAGAATAACATCATTTTTTCTCATCTGACTCTGTCCTAGGTAAACCCCACGCTGCCGAAAGCTAGCAGTATTTAGCATCCACCTGTGAAAATACATAGACCTCAGATCTTTTGACAAATGGTGGAAGTTGTAAAATAATTTATATTCCTCCATATTTAAAGTCAATACAGAAAACTTCTCTAGTACAGACATTGTGTCTGTTGCTGCACTGTAACTGAAAGATACATTTTTTTATGGGCCAGCCATAAAGTAATTTAATTGCAACTATTTTTCTGAAGATTTGCAAGTTAACCTCCTGTGTTCCAATTTTCAATGTTACAATATATACTTTTAGACAGCTACAACAGTGCATATACATTTCTTTTCTTTTCCAGTAGGGTACACTGTGGATACATCTTTAAGCTCAGTACTTTACAAACTCTTTTCAACACACATGTCTTTACAAACCTAGTTTGATATACACATAACATATAGTTCTAATAAGGTTGTAACAAATGCATCTTACATGACGCATGTTGACATTCACAAATGATACATAACCATTTACAAAATTCCAGACAGCTGTGCTGGCAGTATCTCTCTTTGTCTATATAAATCATGTTGATATTTACAAACGACATATAATTATTTACAAAATTCCAAATAGCTCGGCTGGCAGTATCTCCTTTTGTGACACTCAGTTTAGAAGAAAATGAGCTAAGAGAAGAGTTGCTTGATTTAATAGAGATAGATAGACATATTAAGATCAATGAAAGAAATTGACTGCAGAAGGTCTATAAAACGCAAAAAGTTAAAAGTCTGACAAAACAAATAAATATAGTAATTAGGACTGTCCATAGAGATCCATGCAACATAACAGAAGTAAACAGGATGTATTACTGTGCAGCTAAATTAATAGCAGATAAAATTCTACCACAAGAACACAGGATAGTAAGGGAAAGGAAGGGGAGAAATCTAATACCATCATGGAAAGTAGTAAATAGAGAAAACTATAAAGCAATTAAGACAAGAAGTGTCACTGTTAGAAGAGTATAGAAGATGTAACATATCAACAAAAATACTCAGAAAGATAGATATGATAAAAGCAATGTGCAGCATTATAACAGATCAGGATTTATCATGTACCATCGCAAATAATAAACTAAAAATAACAGGACAGGCAGAAAAACATAGAAGATGCACAGATAAATATAAAGGAAAGGCAGAAAATAAGTGATTTATTGATGACCCAAAAAAGTTCTATAGAGAATTGGGAAACAAGGTAAAAGGAACTGAAAGACCACCAAAAAATGAAGAAACAGATACATTTTGGAGAAGTATTTATGAAGATCCTGTGGAATATAACAAAGATATTAAATGGATAGAAGAAGTAATAGAAAAATAAGACATTCAAAGGTATAGGATATGAAATGGGATGAAGTAACAGCCAGAGAGATTGAAACAAAGTTAAGAAACGCCTCTAATTGGAAAACCCCAGGCCCAGATGGAATACCTAACTTCTGGTTAAAAGTATTAACATCTTTGCATGAAGATTTAGCCATGAGTAAGAACTATTTATATGCGCACCAACCTGATTAACAACAGGAAAAACAATGTTCCTAATTAATAGTGAACGTGCAAGCTACCCTAAAAATTATAGACCAATAACTTGCTTTCCGATGATGTATAAACTGTACACTGGAATTGATGCCAACAGAGTTTATAGTCGTTTAGAAGACAAATCAATTATGGCAGTAGAACAAAAGGGCAATAAGACAAAGCCATATGAAACAAAGGATCGTTTGTTGTTAAATAAAGTCATAGTGGAGAACTATAAAAGGGGAAGAATCTAAGTATGGCATAGACTGACTACAAAAAAGCATTTGATAGTATCCCACATTCATGGATAAAAGAGTGCTTAAAAATGTGTACGATATACCCTACACTGATAAATCATATCACAACAATGATAAAACAGTGGCAGGCCACTTTGGAGTTTATCTATGATAAAGGATGAATTATTATTCTTGGGATAAAATTCCAAAGGGGTATATTCCAGGATGACTCTCCATAACCGTTGCTGTTCTGCCTTGCCCTTAACCCATTAAGCTGTCTACTTAACAGCTTAGGCCATGGCTATAATTTGGTTCCTAGAAAACAAAAAAGTGTAAAGACTTCTTGTCTTCTCTTTGTCGATGAAGCTCATCAGATGAGGAACTGAAAGCACAACTGCAAGTAGTAAAAGCTTTTTTAGACGATATAAGAATGTCCTTTGGTCTTGATAAATGTACAAAAACAACCTTTAAAGCAGGAAATCTGCAGCACCGAGAAAATATCAGTTTTGGACAGGAATGTGATATAAAAGAACTTAAGCAGGAGGGAGTGTATAAATATTTGGAAAATGATGAAGGCTGAACAATAAAACATGAACAAATGTGAATAAAACTTAGTAAGGAATATTTTAGAAGACTTAAATTAATCCTGAAATAGTGTTGACATCTTGAAGCAAAATTCAAGCTATAAACCAATTTGCTCTTCCTGTCCTAACTTACAGTTTTGGTGTGATTGACTGGTGCCAAAAGGTTTGGATAGATTAGTTAGAAAACAAGAAGGACGCTTCATGCTCATCATATGATTTATAAAAATCAGTGGCTACCAAGATTATATATTCCCCATTCTGAAGGAGCTATGGGCCTCCTTGAAATTGATTGTATGTATAGATCTGCAATTGTGGGACTGCATACATATCTGATGACCTCACAAGACCCAAACATAGTGAAAGTTTTTAAGCATGAGGAGAATAAATCTAAGATGACTTCCCTTCTAAGTCTAACAGAAGCATATGGGCATCAAGCAGGAATGGAAATCAAACCAGAAGTAGATAAAAATCAGGCAACAACTGAATGTGCCAAAAAACAAAAGAAAGAATATAAAGTGGAGGATCAAATGAGCAGGTAAGAAATGTGGAAAATGCATAAATATAGCTGCATGTATAGAAAACTCCTGGAAAAAACTCATGTTGATCAGGATCGAACACAGGAATGGTTAAGGAGAGGTGAATTCAACCCAAAAGATGAAAGGTTAATATTGGCTGCCCAAAATGGTGGCCTACATACACTCTGGTTTACAAAGTCCATTGAATATGTGGGAGAAACAGACAACTGTAGGTTTTGTAAAACAGAACTGGAAACAGTTGCACATCTTGTAGCTGGTTGTGACATACTAATGGCAGAAGAACTGTATACTGAAAGGCATAGTAATGTGGCAAGACTGTTGCACTGGGGATTGTGCAAACATTATGGTACTGAAGTGACTGAAAAATACTATAAATATGAGTCACAAAGCATCATAGAAAATTATGACGTCTACATCACATGGGTTCACCCATTACCAACAGTTCAAAAGACAGTTGTCAGAAAAACAGATATAGTGGTCTATGAAAAGAAGACAAAAGGGGCATTGATCATTGAAATCGCTACACTCAGTGACTACAGTGTCGTATGTACAGAGAGACACAAAGTTATAAAACATCAGGATTTGAAGGTAGAAACAAGGGCAATGTGGAAGAAAGATACCCAGACATTTCCAATAGTAGTAGGAATAACATGTTATAAAAAAGAATCTACAATCGTATTTAGATATGTTACCGATACATGTAACTCCATACGAATTACAGAAGGAGTCATTACTGGGCACATTGTGGGTGCTGTGAAGACCACTTTTGGCTAGCATCAAAGATTGAAACAATATTCATTTCATGAACTTTAATCATGCTTTCAGTTAGGAATGGGGTTCATTCCTGTCACAGTATTAGAATCCCAAAAGACTTGAAGAAATTAAAAAAGAGGAAAGCATTGCTGTTGGTAACTTTTTAACTGCATTTACTATATGCTGTTGAGCTTATGCTTTTTGACTTAAATCTTCTGAAAATTGTCAAGAATGCCAGGATGTGTGACATTCCACAGCAGCTATTTAAGAATGCATTAGTAGATCATGTCACCAATTAACTTTTCAGTGCTGCCAAACGTTGTACAATGTATTCAGTGTTTTATAAAATTGAAACTGCTCAGACATCTTAAAATCATCAACAGGTGCCATGACAAGAACTCTAGAATAACATAAGTCACATTCTTTTAAGAATGCAATGCCCCACATGTGCATATTGTTACATGACTTCCTGAATTTACAGTGCTTTGCCAAGCAAGTGCCCATTTAGATAACTTTAATTAAACACATGTCCTGGCCTGAAGCTTTCACTCTGTCTTGGTTTTATATTTTCTCTCTCCCCATCAACCAGCTTCTAACCGTCACATACTCTTTACTTCAGTCTGCCACTGAAGATAATTAGTATTTAGGGAGTCTTATGTTACATACATGACACACACCATGTACTACCTCAGCATTTCAAATAAACGAGGAAACAACTTAAGTACACAATGAGCAGAACAATACTACTTTGTTTCACATAAGTAATAACAAGCAAACAACTTAGACCACTGTCATTCAAACCTCAAAAGTTGCTTCCTGTTGCAAAAGCTGCCTTCTTGCCAGTACTGCTGTCTATATATAAAGACGTGAGCATGTATATGCCCACCAGTGCCTGTGTTTTCCTTATTTGTTCCTTTTCAGTGACCACATCCTAGCAATTTGGATCTCTGGATCATCAATCCCTTCCTTGGGGTCATGCACAGTACTACCAGTCACCTCCTTGAACTCATAACCTCTCAGACAGTTCAAGGATGCTAGTACATCAGTGAAAGTTTTAGTCTCTATTGAGAAAATAAAATCTTAAAAAAATAGATCCAACAACCTTAAACCAGATATTCATGTATGACCATAACTGAGCTAATTTTTAGTATGTATGAACTGACCCTTAATTAAAAACATCTTGAATATCACCAAAAAATGAGATGATTGCTTGGTTGCCACCACAGGTCCCTGCCAAAGTACCCTTTGTGCTGACATTTTTTTTTTTCAAACACCTTTGTTGAATTACCACTTTGAAAACAAATCACACTGATACAATCCTAGTTACAAGCATTTTACATCAGAAACCATACTGACACACTCCCAGTTGCAAACATTATACATCACTTATAATCTACCCAATCTTTTTCATTCAAACATTCCATAGCTCATTTAAGTCTTGCTGTCTTTTAAACCTCATTCCTCCCTTGTATGTATTGTTGCCACAATTCCCATTTTTTTCCTATGTAGTTTGCTCCTACCCTTTTCTAAAGATCTCAGTTCTACTTGTTTTATCTCTGTTACTGTATTCACTACTTCCAGTATAGTTGGTTTAGATTTTGATTTCCATTTTCTAGTAATTGCTTTTTTGGCAGACACCATTATTAGACACAACAAGGCCTTACCATATCTAGTCACTTCTGATTCTGTATCCTAGCTCAGAAGAATCATCTCCCTCGTCAGACCGATCTGCCCACCCAGCATCTCCAACAGTCATTCTGCAGGGAATCCCTAAAGTATGCCAGCTCACTGTACTCCCAGAAAATATGTTCCCAATTACCTCCTTCTTCCCCTTTACACCTCCAACATTTTCTGTCTGCCTGAGGAAAAATTCACTGGATTCTACTTGGGGTATAAAAATATCTTTGTAAACATTTCCAGGCAGAAATCCTAAATCTTCTAGATTTTGTTGCATATTTGGGGGACATATATGTATCCTTCTATTGTTTCTTTGTGAATTGCTTATCCAGTCTCTTGCCAATCTTTTCTAACCTCCTCTGATTGATTTTTACACTTATCATGCAATATTTGATATGCTCTACTAATTATTCATTTTTTAATGGCAGCTTCTGTTCTAGAGTCTATTAAAAACTCTGCCAGTGCTGATCTTTCATTTAGAACCCCCTATTTCTTTCTCTTTGCTTATACTCTGTTATCAATCCATGATAGGGAAGGCAATCTCTAACCTGCAGTCCAAATAAATTCTTGACGTCTTCCCATTCTGCCATCTTTCCCTCTCTAGTTATTTGCTCCCAATACCTTGGTTCCTTTGTCAGTTTTCTCCAATAAATTCCAGCCCCATCTTGTCTATTGTCTGTATACATAATTGCAATCATCCCTATTGGCAGAATCTCCTTTCTCCATTCCTGTGTTGGTTTAGTTCTTAGAATACTTTCTACTACTTTATGGAAATAATATTCTGTATAATTATTGTTATTCTCCTTAAAGACCTGCATCCAAAATCACAGTCTCTCTTTATTTCTTGAGCCCCCCGCCCTGTTTTATCATCATCCCTTTCAACTTTGAGTTATAATTTTCTGCTTGTGCTATGTATAGAAATCTTAACTGTGTAGCTCTAAAATACCGCCTCAAATTGAGTAATCCCAATCCACCCTGTTCTACTGGAAGAATCATCTTATCCCACTTGACTCATGCCATCTTTTCCTCCCAGATAAAGTCCTTCTGCTCTTTATTAATTGCTACCATTTGATATGATTTGCCTGGAAGTCAGACAATATTCCCAGTTTATCCTTCATGTATGGCAAATAGTCTCTCCACTGCTTCTGTCTATAGTATCTGAATCACACATGTGCTTTTTCTACTAGCCCTGTCTTCCTGGCTAATTGGCTTGTCTTTGAATATTTCTGGATTCACCTCTGGATTAATAAACTGCTCCTTCAGTGCCTTATTCTCCTGTTGTAAAGCCAAAATGGCTTTAAAATTTTAATTGTTCATTGTCTTTTTAGCACTTTGTTCATGAAATCACTTAGTTTATTCCTGACCTTTTGAATTCCAGCCAAGATTATCTTGATTCATCATTCAGCTCAAGTACAACTGCTTCCTTCACTCCATCTGCAGTATTTTAGAATAGACTTACAGCTATTTTCACAGCATTTACTCCCATCATTTTTTGTCTGTTGTTCATTTTCTTCATGAATAGCAAACCAGCAGTTATTCAGAAACATTTCTTCTTTATTTAGTACCTAGACTAGAGGGATTAAATAGCTACATTGCTCTTCACAGCAACAATTCTGACAGCTGTACAGTGAGTAGAGTTGTCCATACTGAGATGAAGTTCTCCAAAGTAGAGTTGTGCAAGTGAACTTACCATAACACTAGATGTTCAGAGTAGCCTTAGCTATATGGGTTGAATCCTAGTTGGAAAAATGAACTAAAAACCCACCTCAATGGAAGAGGCTTTGAGGATGTAACTAAAAGAAGGGGTGATAGTCATTACTACCCTTATGTAAAATAATGCGGAAAGTGCCTTCAGCATCTGAGACTCATTGAGATTAATAAGTAGTCACCTCAAGTCCTAGCCTCCTAATGCAGCAGTGTGGAGCATCTTCAATGCTGTTTAGAAAGGTTTTCACAATGGGAGAGTGTAGGGGATAAAAGGATTCAAACATAAGCCCGGTAAAGTGAGACAAAATGAAGACAACACATTTGTCAGAAAATAAGAAAGGGCCCTATGAATCAGGGCCAGTGTTCACAGATACTTTCAACCAGAAATGCAGACACTAAAAGATTGATTGAATGACCATGTATGACTCCACTAACTTTGCATAAAAGCGTGATATCAAATTACACAGGAGGTGATGACCGCATGCATGGATGTGTGGCTCTGTTAGTTAATATGGGGTTTGCTATCATTTATTTATTTATTTTCATGCAGATGCAGGTAATCAGAAGGAAACAGAGAATAAGCATATACATTAGACTCCCTCTTATCTGGTCCTGCTGGGACCGGACCTTAGGCTGGATAAACAAATGGCTGGTCAATCAAAAAAAGCATACAAAATAATAGTTATAGGTTATAAATTGGCTAGAGTAACAGGATATGTGTTAGCATGCATTTTTCTAATGAATATGAAGTTTAAAACTCAAATGTCTGTCATTATTTAGCCTAGAGGAGGCAGAAGTGTTGTTCTTCTCTGTTGTCTTTCACTAGGACTATGGCAGAAATGTGATGGCTGGTTAAAGAGGAGGCTGGTTAAAGACAGGCCAGATAAGAGGGAGTCTACTGTAAACAATAATAAACAGAACGAAAAAGAATAAAAGTATTCCTGATTGCAAGTCCTATATTGACATATTTTAAGTTGATTCCACATTTCTAGAAAGGGCTGCCATTAAGAAACCCAGTAAAGTGAATTAATTTAGCAGGCTTCAGAGTAAGCTAACAGCTTGTAATATATTTAAGTGTCAGCCTAAAGAGGAGGGACAGCCATTCATGAGTTACTGGCACTAGCCTGACAATGACCTAGTGTAACACGAAGCTATCCCTCCTATGCTTACCTGCACAGGTAAGATGATACCAGCATACCTGTTCTTGCACTGTAGTTTATGTAAGCCTGAAGTGTGATAAATTGCTTGTCTTGTTTATGTCTGTCAGGACTGATGAAGAGCACTCCAGCAGTGTGGATATTTTTGTCCATCCCTTCTGGAATGCTTTGAGGCTGTGTTCTTTGCACAGATGTAGATGATCACAAAGATAATTGAAAACAGCATGCAAACAATTAATTGGTAATAAATGTAGCTCCCATGTGAGCATACTTCATCTCAGCTTTGCATTTCTAGAGGGACATGATTCTATGTGGATTTCTAAATAAAGTAATTTAGCTAAGAAAGCCTAAGAAAATATTTTAATCACTTAGCATGGTTAATCTATAGTTGAAGGAGAGGAGAACAGCAGATAGAATTTATAGAGGTAATGGTACATACCAAATTATGATGTTTGCGTATGCTCATTTGCCTGAGGGAAATTTCTAAAACATACTTGTTTTTGCATTGTATTTGAATTGTCATGTATGCTTTTAAAGAATAGAGTAAAAAAAGTATTCCCATGGCCACATTTCATGTGATTTAGAACATATTGATTTAACTGATAATGTCTGTATGTCAGAAATTAAGAGGAGTCATTTCTCAGGTTGTTTATGAAATATCTCACAGGGTTAATCTAATGGCATGCTCCTGCATAGTGTCTTTGATTGGTTAGAATGGTATTTAATACATAAAAGGAAATAAGAGGACACTGGGAAGCAACAGAGTTGGATCAAATATGGTCAGAGGTGGTTTGGGCCTAGCTATACTACGAGACAGGTTACACTGTGACAAATTAAGTGTAGACTTGTCTGCATATCTGCCATCAGATGGTAAGTGTAAATTAGATTGAACAACTAAAGGAGATGACAAAATTGATTTATTCCATTTAATTAACTTGAGTTTCAGAGGAAAAGAGAGTCATGGCTGACTGCCTAGTCACGTATTCTGTGTCAAGCTGTTTAGCTCCCTTTATTTTTCTTCACTTTTTTCATTCTCTGTAATATTTGTTTTTGATGGAATTAATGTTACATTTGTCCGTTGTGCTGGATTAACTATTTAGTTTCACTGATTTCTGGTATGGTGGTGCTGAGGTAGTGCTTAATTGGTAAAAATCAATAGCTTGCTTTGAGGTTTTGGTAGGTTGAGAGGTTAATGTGGAATCTGACTGTACACTGTAGTGCTCCTTGGAGCCTGGTCTCTGTTTGGCTTTTAATATGATATTTTGGATACTGTGATAAAGGGTAGAGTAGGTACTTCATCTGAATACTTGTATGGAGAGCTTGAACATTTATGCCTTTGTATGACTGAGTGGGTAAGAGTCCTTTGGAACATGAAAAAAGATTTGGCTTGTAAGACTGGCTGACACAACCATGTCTGCAAGGTATCCTTCAAACGTGATGCGGAGAAAAAACAAAAAGAAGAGAGAAAAAAGAAAGAAAAGAGGGGAAAGGAGAAAGACTGAATTTGGTGGAGATTTTGGAGAGCTAAGAATAGGCAGCTCATCAAGCATGATTCAGGCTCTTATGACGTGTTGTGCTGTGATAAAGTTCCTGAAGTCTATGACCGATCTTGTTTCACTGTTGGTGCCTCTTCAACGTCACGGTATTCATTTCCTGAGGTAGTACAGTGAAGGTGTCTAGCTGGACATTGATTTTTGGTGTTTTTCATCTCTGGATGATTTTCTAAAAGAATTCTCCCATCTACCACCTACCCACAAGATTGTCAACATCTTAGAAGAAGAATTCTGGATAAAGCAAAAAATAATGGGGGGGGGGGCAAAGGCCCCAAAATCAGGGAAATGTTTTATATGTTTAGGTGTTTTGACCCTAACACTGCTGCAGAGCTACTCACCTCTGTACTGACTGAATTATAAAACTCCTGCTTCTCAATAATCCAAAGATGATACAAACCTAAAACTAACAAGTGGTTTACCTATGAGCCTAAATCCCTTCTACTACAAAGAGACAAAGCATGGCATTCTTGCAAAGCACTTCCTCCTGCTATAAACAGACAGTCATACACCCAGATATGCAACCTTGCCGACCAAGCAATTCATCACCATAAAAGTCACTAGATGAAATCATAGCAAACCTCAATAATAAAATCATCCAAAAACTTCCAGAAAGAGGTTAACTGTCTTACAAGAGGGAAGAGCCTTCCCTCAATTAATTCCACATCCTCTCAAATTTCTGTCTCTGATTTCCTTTCTCATTTCAGCAACCTTTCTGGCCCTTTCTTTAGCCAATCTCAAACTGCACCTGGCACTTCCACCTTCCCTCCATAAATCCTTACATTCTTCTTCAGAACTATCACATCCAAAAACATCTACCCTCTGTTTGAACAGATTAAACTTGATATCTCCACCCTGGTACTGGCAACCTTCACCCATGGCTTATTTATCAGAGACAATCTCATAACACAATTGAAACACATCAACAACCTGTGGATTACATAATATTATGCCCAATATCTGGAAGAATGCCATTTTAAAACCATTCCCTAAGAAAACCCTATCTCTCCAATCCATCATACTTTCAGCCCATTCCTATGCTCCCTAGACTAGGAATGATTATGGAAAAATTACTTTATTTGCAAATCCTCAATACATCAACTAATACCACCTTCTCTCTCAAAAGCATAATGGCATTTGGTCTGGTCACATTACATCCATAGCTATCTGGGCACTCAGTGACAGCATTCTTCTTGAAATGGACAATGGCATAATTACTGAAGCCATTTTACTTACCTAACCAGAGCCTTTGATCTTGCTGATCACTCAGTTCTGTTAGATCATCTCACTGAAATAGGTGTTAGTGATCACATGCTGTTCTGGTTCTAAAAACACCTAACTGCCACTTCTCAGTGAATTTCAATTCATCAATCTCTACATCCAGTCCTTCTGCAGACAGGTATCCCTCAAGAATCTATTCTGTCACCTCTCCTCTTTTATATCAACACGCTTCCTTTTGAGTTCACCTCCTGCTTCACACTGATCACATGGTCCCATTCCACTCCAACCATTCTGTGTCTTCTCTTGAACTCGAACATCAGGCTGATTTCATGCCCTTATTCAATGGATCAATGATAAACAATTACTAGTAAACTCTTCTAAAACAAAAACAATGCTTTTTGGCACTAGGCATAAGCTCACTTCTATCTGCAGGCCTCTAAAAATCCTTGAACATATTAATAACACTATTGGAAATGTCATTTCAATGACATACCTAGGGGTTTGGTTGGACCCCTTCTAAAATTACCAACTCCACCTGTAATACACAGAAAAAAATCAATTCTGTCCTGTTTTGGGCTAATAGGATCTCCCCATTCTATCCAGATCCTGCAGAAATGCCATAGGTAAAGGTATATTACTTGCTCAGCTAGAATATCCTGCTAATTGCTGCAGTTTCTAAAAAAATGTATCCACCATTTGGTCCATTTCAAATGCCATTTGCATATTCATCAGCCAAGAATTTCACCACTGCAAAGCAAAACCATTGAAAAAGCTAACTGGTTACCTGTGAAACAAAGAGCTGACTTTTTACTTACCTCTCGATGCATGTGCTTATATATATATATATATATATATATATATATATATATATATATATATATATATATATATATACACACATACACACACACACATATATATATATATATATATAATATATATATATATATATATATATATATATATATATATATATATATATATATATATATATATATATATATATACACATTTATATATACTGTATATGTATATACTGTACACACACACACACACACACACACACACACACACACACACACACACACACACACACACACACAAACACACACACACACACACACATACATATGGTTCCACTTCAGAATCTCGAATTACTGAAAACTTGAACTTTATACAGTTGAAACCATAAGATCGAGTTTTCAGAAACTCGAAATTCCGAAGTGAAATAAAAAAAACAAAAAAAATAAAAACATCATTTCTGCAGGGGGGCAAGCCCCCCTGCACCCCACACACCCTTCCTACTTAAATATATCAACTCCAAGATTGCGCTACAGTGGGGAAAAGAGAAATCTCCCATTCCACACTGTATGCAGAAGTGCAGAATGGGAGATTTCTCATTTCCTTGCTAAAGTGCTATCACGGAGATGGTATATGTAAGTAGGGAGGATGCAGATAGGCTTGCCCCCCTGCAGAAACGATGTGTTTGGGTATTTTTTTTGTTTATTTCACTTCGGAATTTTGAGTTTCTGAAAACACGAATATGGTCTCGACCATATGAAGTTTGAGTTTTCAGTAATGAAACTATATATATATATATATATATATATATATATATATATATATATATATATATATATATATATATATATAGACAGATACACACATGGCTCCAGTAAGAAGTGCATATGTCAGTCTTCTTTTTGTATCACTATGGTCCATTAGGTTTCTTAAAGAGGATTGATCATAGGATCATAGGAGGTTACTAGGCTAATGGCCTTGGGGCCCTTACAAGCTTACCAAAGTACAATGCCTGCACCCAAGAATATCAAGGTATTAAGCGGAAGAAAGTCAACAATTACTGTCCCCATCCAAGAAGCGCACAGGTGAAACTCCCAGGGTGAATTTGCAGTTGCCCATCCAATCATCCATATTACACTTAAACAGGATCAGTGACAGCTCTGCTTCACCTGAATTATAAGTTTTTTCCAGAGGAGAGGTAACCTCTGTGAGACATACGCATCTCTCCAGCAAGTCCTGTTGATTCACATACCAGGTTGAATTCTCTTGAGCGAGCATCATGCACAATTTGAATTACAAATGTGCAGCACTTCCATTAGAGCAGGATCTGAGATTGCTTCGTATGCAAGCCAGAGGTCACCTCTGAGTAGTTTGTAAGACACAGAGTATAGTGACAGCGATTTCAGTCCGTCAACGTATGACATATGTTGAAAACCTGAGTTTTCTTTGTAAGAAACCTTTGAGGTCTTTCCAGTTGTTGCAGGTGCCTGGTAAGGTACATACCAAAGGTAGCATTATACTCTATTATTGGCCTAATGAATGAGGAGTGCAGAAGGGTTATAACCTCTTCTGTTCTACATGTAATGCCCATTACTTTGGCACCAATCGTTTGTCTGTGTAAGTCCCTCTTGTAGGATATTGACATCATTTGGGGACTCGATGACTGCACCCAGTATGCAATCTGGTTTGATATTATGTACATCATGTATCAGTTTGGTGGCAATTAGTATGACCTTTGCAAATAAATGCCTTTTGTAAAGAAGGTTGGTGAAGAGCAATGTCTTTCAAACAGTGTAAAATTTGGTGCTGTCACTAAGGCATTGTGGGAAGTGAGGCTGAGATATGAGTCTTAGGTGGCTTGGATCGTGGTGGGTTTTAGCTGCAACATCTTATATAATTAGAATATTTCTGAGGTTCTTCCTGTTGATCAACTTAAATGAGACACAGGGTCCTGCCATCTTCTTTGGTTGCTTACAAGCTGCAGGAATGACACAAGAGGTTCTGCTATGATCAGCCCAAGAAACAGACATGTTTGTGAGGTTAGACATGTAGAAGCTAAGTATGTGTTCTAGCAAATGTGATGTAGTTAGTTTTGAATTCCTTGGCTGCAATGATTCTTTTAAATCTGCATTCAAAGTCACGTCTCAAGTGATCCAGTCTGCCCTTTTCCCTCTTCACTTATGGTTTTATGGAGTTTTACTGAAAAAAATCAAATAAACTTTCCAAAAATCGGAGCTGTTCCTTAGTGCTAGTAGAAAAATGTGCAATACCACTCCTAACTGATGTATTATTATAACATATCTTGGATCTGAAACTGAATGTGTCACTAAATGCAGATTATCTGGATTTGTGATTTGAAGAAGCAGTCATTTTCCCCTTTAGACAGATGACTGGCAGAATATGTACTGTGAAGGTATATTTCCATTAACAGGGCAGCAATCAGAATGTGCGGTTGATGTCAGCCCAGTGCTGCTTTGGTTCATAGGTTCATAGGTTCATACTAGGCTATCTGCCATGGGGCAATTATAAGCCTAGCCTGATTCTGTATGGCTTACGCCACCCCTTGATGGTTTTTCTGCTTTTAACTTTGTCTTCCTACTCGAGTATTGATTTTTCTCAACATACGGACAGGTGCTGAAAATGGGAAATGAAAATGGTGACAGAACATTGGGGAGGGGGTCAGGGAAATGCCCGGTTGATGTGAAGTGAGTGCTGCTCGTTTTTGGATGGTTTTCAGTTTTGTCTTCATTGTCACAGTGACACTGATTTTGTCAGATGTCAGTACAGCTTATTGCATTGGTGTGTTCTGGTTTTCATTTTGCCTTTGCTCTCACTACTAATGATTTCTCCTCCATAGTCAGTGCTGCTTATTTGGTTATTGTTTTGTGCTTTTAATGTTGGCTTTATTGTGGGACTGTTCCTTATTTCCATACCTCTCAACCTTCCATCTCTAAAATGAGGAACACTAGCCCTCATAATCTGAAGCAAATGGGCAAGATGTGGAACACATGCTAATGGCTTACTAACAACTTCAACTAGGAAGGTCATAGGATGGTTAAAATATACTGGATTTACTTATAAAGAAGATCCTTTAATGAATTAATATGATTCATTTCTATTTACAATGGATTTCACTAAAAAAATTCCTAACACTGAATGTGTGACAGAGTCTTTCAATGTGGAACTTTAAGGAACTTTGAGGAACGTGAACTTTTTAAGACCCCAAATGAGGTACATTCCTCATAATGAGGTACACTTGAGAGGTATGCTTATTTCGTCCCAAGTCAGTGCTGATCATAGATGGCTTCAGAAAGATTGCCTGTTACTGGATGAATAGGGTGTACATCACGGACGTTACATCATGAAAAAATAGTGAAGTGCTCCTGTCTGCGAACATGTGCTGATTTGGAAGGCTGAATGCGTTCACATTTCGTGGCAACATTTACATTTGGTGATGACTGCTGCCCCATTCAAATTTCTACAGAACATCTGACTTAAATGATATTCTTGCTAGTATATAAAGCTCTGACTTTTTTCTGTTTTGTATTTCTTAGACCCCTTTTTTCCCCCTCCTGTATGCACACGTGGAATCTGATGATATGAATAAGTAAGATGCATACTGCAGCAGTAGATGGGGGGTACGGGGAAGATGCTACATGCTTTGGTGCTTCTGAGGAGAAAGAAGTCCGAATCTGGGCTTACTCCCAGATAGGCTGCTTAAGCCAGCTCTTCACACTTCAGCAGTCAGCTTCAGTAAATGCTTTACACCTCCTCCACAGAAGGTTCTCCTTCTTGTACAAATTTACTACACCTGTTGAATGTTTACACAGTTGCATCTGTATGTTTGGTGCATTATTTTAAATAAAATAGCTGAATTCTACAAACAGTAATGGTACTTCAACCTCGTATTCTGACTGCTGCCCCATTAACGGAAAAGTACAGGTATCATAGTGTTGTGTACTTAAGGATTATTTTTAAGAGGTCATAAGCACTCCACCCCTAATATATATCTTGCATGAGTTCATTGCTAAATCATTCCTTTCTAGCCAGATAACAGACGCCCAACACAATGTATAAGTTACACAAATATGGTGCAAGAAGTAGAAGTTGGTTCTCACATAATAACAGCCCTTAATATACCCTGAGTGTGTTTGTAATGATTTTTAGATGCATAATTTGTTCTGGAGTTCATTATATAAGTTTATTTTGTATTGTTTTCCTACTGTGTGATTCAGAAAACATTTAATATGAACCAATGCACTTACCTGTTTAAGAAAATAATAAAATAAATGTTTCTCAATGAAATAATACGTGTTTCTAATTGCAATAGATGAATTAAGGAAGTAATCTTATACAGAAGTCCTGATTTCTGTGGGATGAAAAATGTGGCAGGCATATCACAATAAGAAGGTTGTTATAAAATGGATTCCCATACTCACCTGTCACTCAACAAGCGAATTCATTTGTATAAATGGTAATGAAGTGCAGCATGATGCACTGATTCATAATACTTGACCAATGGACACTTAATGAGCATTAAAAACTAAGTTAGCAACAATTTAGAATTATGTGAAAATCTGCCACAACAGGATAGTAACGTTTTGGAACGATATTCTATTATTGTTATGTATTCTTATAGTAGATAGAGAAAAGGGCCTTTACATTTGCTGCAGACCAGTCTTTAATCTTATCTTTCTGGATAGTGCTATTTTAAAATATTTGGTGGAGCAGTACAATGTGCATCTACTTGCATTCACAATATATGAAGCATTTCAGTGAGAATAAGGCTTTGCCTTCTTCATTATGTCAATAGCATCTCACATTATGGACCATATTGTAGTTCAGAATTACTACAGTGGATTCTATGTTCCACCAGTAAATGTATGATATGGCTTAAGTCCTTTCCCCATAAAATGTAGATATGGAGTGATAGTGGAGGGTCTTCATTAAGCATAACCCACACTTCAGGGATTTCCACAAAAGTTAGCCCATTTGGCCAATGTTCTTTCAATTCAAAATAGCTAGGATGATATATATAGACCTGGCGGTGTGGAGCTTTGCTGCTGTGAAAATGTATATCTTTTCTGCAAGGGGTATATAGCACAATGCATATTGCTGGTAGCAAAATTAGACGGAATCCCAGAACAAAGAAACAGGGAATATGATATCAGATAGAGGCCACCAGTTTTGTCTTTGTCACCTATTTATCTCTGAGAAATTTATATATTTTAACAATCAAAAATGAGGTACATGCAACTAATGATGAAGTGTGTCAGCCTGCATACACCTCGAATGGTAAAGCAACAGTCCCAAGCATGTCCTTTTATATATATATCAGCTCTTGATATGTGTTTTGCTCTGTAAGGAGTTCCTCACATTTTATTTCATTCTAATGGTGTCTGAAAGCTTCTGCCATAAACTGTTGTCTCCTGCCTTTGTTCTAAGGAGGAGAAGACATGACACTTAAAATGTCTGTGAGTTTGAAATTGTCTAATTGTCTAATGAAATGTGGTTGGTCAAACCTGGAAGCAAGAGGACAGTACTAGAAGGGTTAAGACATGCTAGACTGCATTTTGGTTTCTGTGTAAATTTTAAAAACCTGAGTGATCCAAGACAGTAGATGGGTCTACTTCACATACCTGACATCCCACATAACCGACATACAAAACACCAAGCTGACAACAATGACATTGCACAACACCGACACCACACATACCCGACACACCTCTGTAAAACATACTCACAACAACACACACAAACAAAATTCAAAAGAAAAAACACAACACTCAACATAAAACTACCTAGTTCTCCTCACTCACACCCTGCCCACCATCTACATTAAACTAAACCCTTACCACTAAAACAAAACATACACTACAAAAAAAAAATCTAAAACATTTACCTTCACATTTCATTTTCTTGCAGGGGGGCTATGCCCCCGTGCACCTACCCCCAATAACTTAAATATACCAACTCCAAGATCGCATTACAACATCCATAAGAGCGGATTTCCTGTTCTGCTCAGGTTGGACTGTCGACCATTCGGAAGTTGGCATTCTGATGTGTCGGTCATCTGACATGTCGAGCTTTTTGGTTCGGTATTTCATGTGTTGGTCTACTGAGATTTTGGCACTCTCAAGTAGACCCCAGTAAATGGCTACTATGTACCATCTTTGGCCTGAATTTTCTTTTTACTATTTTAGGAATACTGCACTATTAGAAACTGTTTAAGTTAGTTTAACTATTATATAACTGCACAGTTTAATGACATCCAAAACTGGTTTCTACAGTTTTTCCTGTCATCTAGGCATCAGTAGTGGAATCCTCCATGTTATGCAATGATTAATGGGATGCTGATAGGATTTCTGAAGAATTGTCATGGCACCCCAGCTCTGCAAGAACAGCAGTAATGATAAGCGTTATGATATCATTTATGATTGATTTATTCACCAATACAAATAGATCCATTCTTTCTGCACTGCCTTTCAAAAACCTTCCCTACCCTTATCTCTCTTCATACTAAACTCCACAGTTCTAGACTCTGTAAAAATCACTTGCTGATCCCGAGTTTCTGGTGGTAGCTTTAGTTCATCTTGTAGTCATCAAGGAAGGACATTTTTTTGAAGATGATAAAACAGAGCTTCGAGGACACATTTAGGATTCAGTGTTTTTAACAATTTTTGAGGGTTTCTGCTTTGTTGTATGTTTTAGCAGTAAACCAGCTGGTATCAACTACTACTACCCACTACCAGTTTTTAAGTGATTCATTCATTAATTTATTTTCATTTTGTGGCAACTTTGCAAAAGACTGTGCTAAAAGAAGAAACCTGTCAGTTTGCTTACCTGGTTATTATTTGATTGTTTCTTTTGTTAGTAACTGACAGGGTAAAAAATACATAATGACATTTAGTGTGTGCACCCATTGTGATTAAGGTACTCTTCTGCACCACACTGCTAGTAGAAAGCTGTTAGTGTTACATCTGTTGACATCTAACAAAAATGATATACATGACAGCTCAACTCTTACCCACCTTCACTGAAAAGAAGTCCAGTCTGTGGCCATTCCTTTTCCTGCCCATGATTTGTCTTTCGGCACCAGTTACTTTTCTCAAAACTGCATTTAGTTTGGGGTGAAGGAGTGACTGCCCCAGATGCAAGCTGTTAGGAGACATGATCGGCACCATAGAACAGGTGTCAATCAATCCCTGCAGGTCAGTGGAACTGAGCACGAGTGCACATAATCATTTATGCAGTTGCAGTTAACATTGCAGCTGCTTAAATGATTTGTCAGCAAATGTAGCAAGGAGCCCGTATAGCTATCTGCTTCAATTTGTTTGTAGAAGAAGAATCAGGAAGTGCTGCTATGTACAAACACAACAGCTATTTGGCTATAGAGGAAGAATTTATTTTTGCTCTTCAGCTTCTGCTGAGGAGGTGCCAACTAAGGGAGTGCCCTGGCCACCAATTGCCCCAGCTACAGCTGTGACTGTGACTGTTCTGACCTCTACATGGCCACTAGTAGCTTGGCCAGTTTATGGATTATTACTTTTTTTATTTCTGTTACCTGCTAGTCATCAACTCCTTCTCATCCAGTGGCCTATTTATTTCCTGATCACCAAGGATGAGATCAGGTTCGGAGAGGTCATCAGCTCGACAGTTATCAAGGGAGGTTTGATTTTTTTTTTTTTTTTTGCCCTATCTCATTTGTGCATTCTCAGTATCAACCCAGGGTGAGACACGCAATGGGTATCAATGCTGCACTGCTCCTCTCTTTTGTAAGGGGCTGACATCAGCAAGAGTGCTCTGTTCTCCAACAAGCAGCACTGTGTGGTTGTTTCCCCATTTTCTACCAAGGAAATCAATGCATGTATATGTGCACTGTCAATACAGCCACTCCTACGATAGGCATGCCCATACTCCTTGTCTGTGCCCCAATCCTGAACTACTGAACTTAGGATACATGGGTACATGGTACAGCTTTATTCCTATATGCCACCAGTGCAAGCATGTGGGTTATTTTTGATACAAAATGTAAAGAAGTAGTGTTTGCTAAAGCAAATATAAATATTTCTTTCATAAAAAAACTATGGCTGGTGTAAATCATGCAGCCTACAGAATACATAAAATGTGTACAATGGAAAAAGTATGACTACTAAGTGTACAATTGCTCTCCGTGCAACTGTATTTATTTTATTTACGCTTGTTGAGTGCATTATTTCTACTGTGCTAGTGGCCTATTTACAGAGAATACCTGAGGTGGTATTCATACTGACTAAGGGGAATTTGTCCAAGACACTGGCTTATTTTCCCTATTTTTTTTATAATAAGTGCATCTTTTTCATTCACTAGATTACTATCAACTTGGCCTGATGGGACCTCAGATTACTGTCCTATCAGAAGAATGGAAAACAGCAGAGTTGCTGAACTGTGCTGGTCAAATATGCAAGCATTTGAAGTGCTTAGATGTATTATCTTATTTGGACACTAGCTTGTTAGACTCAAACTCCACATGCTCCAAGAGCTAAAAGACTCCGGATTGTATTTTTGGACAGAGCTGAAACTGGATTTCACAGAGACAAGAAAGGGATGTTGGTACTGGACTGATATCATTAATGTCTATAGGGAAATACTGCATGTGTGCGTCAGTGAACAAAGTAATCTTGGACAGTTTCAACTACTTTTGGTAAACTGCAATGAACTGCATTGGACTAAGTTTGAAGGTGGATGAAATCCTGGAGACACAGGAATTATTGTTTTAATAAATAGATGGGCAGTGTAAAACTCATTTGTGCAGAAGGTGTTGGCTGTTACCAGTGGCAACAGATAGCATTTCACATACCAGTCTCCCCTTTTATATTATTGTATTATTATTTTATGTCATTGGATGGCACAGTGGTGCAGTGGTAGTACTGTCACTTTACAGAAAGAGGTTCCTTGGTTCGATTCTCAGCTGGAGTGCTTTCTGTGTGGAGTCTGCATGTCCTCCCTGTGTTCATGTGGGTTTTCTCTGGTTTCCTCCCATGCTACAAATACATATATCGGGAGTGTTTCTCCCTGGGCCTTTGCAGAAAATTGGTTTTGTTCACAGTTGGACTTTCCTGGTTAACAAATGTTAAATAAAAATAAATGATTATCTGCTGTCAGAGTGACAGACAAAGTCCATGGTGTCACTTATAATTGGCAGCAGAGGTGTAGACATAATTTAGTACCAGGTGGAATTATTCACACAAACATCTCTTTTTATTTATTTATTTATTTTTGATTGCCTGCCATCTGCTGTAACCAGGAGCTTCTCCACTGTCTTCCAGAAGCAGCATTTTTGGCACTTGACTGTTTTGATTACAGATGAGTGTCCTGCAAGTAAGGGAATCTACTTGTAAAGACAGCCTTTTAAAAGCTTTACTGAGTGGACAGACAAGAGATTGGGGCAGCCCATTATGTTACCATCTAGGAGCAATGAGAGGTTATTGTTTGCACCCTACCCATAGTCCAACTGCACATTCAATGTTCAGTGACATTAATGTGGACTTTGTCTGCAGATATTCTGCTAGTGTGACTTTGAAGCTTTTAATGGCCTTACCTTTAGTTGTGCACAGTGACCCCTGGGAGAATAAGTGGGATTCTGTGTACAGAACAAGATCCACATGTGTTGTGTTTTTTGATTACTTAACTGCATTCGGTTGTGTTGGGTTTGTTTAGCACCATCTGTACTTTATAACTAATAAACATGACGTATTCTATTCTCAGACATGGAGTTAACTATCTTGCAGTCTTCTGCAGATAATATTTTAGTGCATCTCAAAAAATCTGACTCAAGCTCTGGTTTAAAACATTCTTTGCATCTTCTGTGTCTGTATTCTGTATTCTGTGTGGCAATGTACATCATTCTGCTGGCTAGAGGGAAGTTAACTGTCATTCTCAGCACATGACAAAATGAATGTGCATTGTATATTATGTTCCTTAAATCTTCACTGTGCCCTTGAGGAACCTGCCTGACATCTGATATATAAAAAAGACTTGTCTACAAATCTTTTTTACTGTAGCACACATGTTCAGATAAAGCTCTGAATATGTTTAATTTAGATTTTATTTGCAGAGCTTTGGACCTATAACCTGTATTTTATTGTACAGTTTGCCCAGTATGTTGCTTGATATCTGACTGTAGTTTTACATATTTTTTCCAGTGCCTGCAGGTTTGACTGGCTGAAGCTGGCATGTGCTTGATTAACAGGTGAGACTGATTCAAGACTTCCTTCATATGACTGACTTCCACTTTCATCAGTCAGTACAAAGCTATTACAAATGAATCTTCCAAGTATAGGTGGCATGTTTGTCAATAAATGCTTGCATTAGAGAGCCCAGAGAGGAGGTAGTAAGATTTGCTGCCCGTGGCTTCCTACATGTGCGGCTGCTACTTGAAAAATGTCTCTACAAACATCTGTTGTTGTGAGCATCATAATAGATGTCCCTGAAGTTAGGGAACTCATTGGGAAAATGGATGAGGTACAGACCACTCTGCATATCTGTTCTTCTTTTCTCACGCCTGCAGAGTGTTAATTAAATTTATGCAATTTTACAATTTGCTAGTTTTCTGGTGGCTGACTCTTGTGCTCTGTCATTTTGGCACCTTTAATGATGAATGAAAAATCATCGTGAAGCGCAGAAGCAGAAGCCAAAAAGATAAATAACACTGGGAAGCTGTTCGCTGCCGTCTGTCATGGAATTTCATTAGTTCTGACATCCTCTGTAAGATGAGCGATGGACGAATGCTAAGCCCACTTCCTCCCCTCCTCAGTTGCTCCTGCTGTACAGCCAGCAGTATTACTAGCAAAGCACTGCAAGGAAGTATGTATGAAAACAAAGGGTAAACAATTAAGGCTAGTGAACCATCTGTAGTAAATTGCATTGAAATACTGAAAGATGTGATGGGTTTATTTTGCTTGATATGGGTGCAGTGGGTGGGGGGATGGACTGTTTTCACAATGCACTTCATTTTGACAGCAGTGTTAAGAATCCATCACATTAATACAGCTTTGACTGAAAACTCCAGACATCCTCTTTGATGTAGTAGTCAGTGCACACTGGTTTGTGAAACTGAAGTACTAGTTTGAATCTCACTGAAGTTGCTTATGCACTGTTTCACTAACTGCAAATCACTTGACCTCTATCACTGCATTTTGTTTAATTTGCTACCACCATTTATGTCTCTGTGAACATGTTTGTGATTGCATCACTGCTTCTTTTCGCCTTTAGTTTTAGCATTTCCATACTTGTGACAGGTATGTTCGTCTGTGAGTGTGTGCATGTTTTTGGAGGGGGTTGTTGTGCTGTAATGAGGCATTCAGTCTTATGCTTCTTGTCTAATTTAATACACTCTGATGTAAGAAATAAGGTAACTATAAATGGAGCAAGCTACCTTATTAATCTTATTAATCTGAATTCCCATGATGGGATGTCACACATTATGCATTGTTTATGTATGGTCTGTGATCTAGCATTATGCTTATTTTAGATAGTATATAAGCTGGTTATAATGGGTATCTGTGCAACTACTGCTGAGTGTAAAAATGCATTAGTAACTTTGAGATGATTTTAAAAGAGTGCTGGTGGCAAAGTCTTCTCCATTTCGGGGAACAGTGGCTTTGCCTTCTCAAAGCAAATGCAGATATTCAACTTTCTTGTTAAATTCTCATTTGTAAAAGTATACAGAATTGGAAATTCTGATATTTGTGATTATAACATGAAGCCTTTATTTTAAATGCAGTCAGAACAGCATTCGGTAAACGTGTTGTTATGGCATTTTGAATCTGTCAAAAAGTATATAAATCAGTAAAGGTGCTGTGTCAAGACAAGAGGACAGCTCAGTTAAATAACTGGTCTATTTTATTGTCAGTCAAAAAACACACATACAGTCAAGGGTAAATCCACTATGAACTGTATAAGATGTATGTTTTGTTTTTTCAGCATGCACAGGCAGTGTTTGTGTGTGTGCATGTGTATATGTGTGTATGGCGGAGACATCTTTACAAAACTACTTGATGTAACAGCTCCATGCAGATCTTCTCTCTGATATGTGAGTTGGTGACCAGGTTAAAAAAGCACAAGTCCTATAACATTCCTTAGCAATGCAAGATTTTGTAGTGCTGTCTTCCTTCCCTTTTAAAATGTCCTTGGTGAGATATCTGTCAGTAAAAGAGACCACCTATTAGGTAATAAATACTACGGCTTAGGGGTCCACAGTGGCAGTAAAAGTGACTGGAGTGAATTAAAGAGAATGGCATTCATAAAAGTGACTGAGGAGAATGACTGTGAAAGTCAGGGTTTCCAAACGCAATGAGTAAAACTCTAAATATAAAGTACACCTGCTTTAGAAAAATATTAATGTCAGCTTGCCAGAGACCGATTCTTTCTCTGTCAGTGAAGTATTTAAACACTACTGAGGAAAAAGTGGAGTTAATGCCCCTATCTTTATCAAATGTAAACTTAAACTCGGAGTATATTACTGGTACACACAGACACCTGGAAAACTCATGACACTGAGGCCTTAAAACCAGCAAAGGTCACTGAAACTCCTGTACAAGTTCACATTAAGGGATAGCAACCTTCATCTTTCACTCTGTTCACAACCCTCATCAGTGATAAGCAATGTGTAATTACTTTTTTAACCCAAGTAAGTGAACCAGTCTTTTACAGACTGTTTTCAGTCATGATCCAGGGTGCAGATCCAAGGCTGGTCACAATGCAGATAGACACATAATAGTAATCTGTCAACTTTCATATTCTTCTGAAGGAACTGGAGTGCCTAGAGGAACGTCATGTATGCTTCCAAATCCTAGAAATTCTTGTTAAAAACCTTAACCATTTGGCCATGTGATTTGGGTGCTTTCACTATCCTTTAGATTCATAAATTAGTACAGGGCTATCTGCCCTTTAGGGCCATTTTAAGCATAACCAATTACCCTATGTGGCACTCAAGCCCTGTAACATGTGATTACAAGGTAAACACCTTAACCATTATGGCAATCTCAATAGTCTCGGCTGGTGCTGTTTAATTGCATGATGTAATTATAAATATCAGCACTCATCATTTTAAAAGAGCAAAATAGCTTAAAAAAGAGCAAAGTAGTAAAGTGCAAAATCATCTCCTTGCAGTTTCTGCCTTCCTCCACATTTTTATGTATATGGATTCTGCTCGAGGTGATAAAGTACAAGGAACTAGGACTAAACACAAACACACACCCATAACCACAGAAATGTCATAGAGGGACACTTACCCCTGTGTCTCTGTCATCTCGGATAAGATGCTGTATAATACAAGAAATTAACTCACCTTTCCTTACCATCTGCTAGACTTCTATCTATAAATTACTGTGGTGGTTGCTATAATTGCATATCTATGTTTAGGACACTAGAGCAGAGCAGAGGACTGGACTCTCACAAGGACTATGAAATTGGCCTGTATCATGGCAAGGAAAAGCTGTAACTACTAACCAGTGCATCCCCATCACAAAATACACAACTTAGATTTCAGTTACAAAAGAGGCCTGTAAACATCGCTTTTCTTCTTATGCATTTGGCCTGCAATACTCACAAACTACAGACTGCTGAGAATAAAATCTGGATGTTCATTCTGTTAGCAGATTCCCAGATGCAGCATTGCAGTCTGCTAAAAAAATCCATTTGGCTTTCAGTGCCTCATAGGGCCACTTTTCTTCTAATAATCAAATTTACAAGGTTCTAAAACATGGTTGCTATCTCCCTTTAAGAGTGATTCTGACTTTACAAGACAACCCTTATGTACTCAGAAGTACACAGGAAAATGACTTTTCCATTAGTACACTGAACCTTCACATGCCTGGGAACTGCTACCTGGAGCCACCTGTTTACTGACATTAACATTTTTTATCCTATTAAAATCTTCAAAGATACAATTAAAGAGCATCTCTTTATTGAATCTACCTGCATCTGCAACCATGACTATGGTTAGATAACTTACCTCGCCATATTGTGAATAATAGAATGCATTTAACAAACTTTTCTCAAACTGTTAATGTGGCATCTTATATGCAAATATTTTATAAGCATATAGGAGTTTATGTATTACATGTATAATTGCAATGTATTTTAAGCATTTCTTAGTTGGCATTATAGCATTGTTGCATCACAGAAGAAGGTTGTTTGGTTTGATTCTTGGCTGGGATCCCTTGAATGTGGAGTCTGCACATCCTGCTGTGTTTGTGTGGATTTGGGTGCCCCAGCTTCCTCCTACATTCCAAAGACATGCAGTAGGTGGACTGGAAACTTTAAATTGGCCTTAGGTATAAGTGTGCAAGTGTGTGTGTGTGTGTGTGTGTGTGTGTGTGTGTGTGTGTGTGTGTGATATGAAAGAACAACAGCCGCCGGGCTAGCCACCTAGCAGTGTAAACATTGGCAGTACATGATTGTCATTCTTGAAGTGACACCTTGATCCCATGTGCAAATATGGGTAAAAGGGGTTGTGGATGGATATATGGTTTCATGCAATATGTGCGAATGTAGCAAATGTCTACTTGTAAAAGTGCAAGTCGAGATGCTGATGTGGTCTACAGACGAATGTGTGAAATGTCAAGGTGCATAACACTGATGTGTACTGACTGCAGTAATTCAAAAGGGTAGCATGCTAGCATTATGCTCATCAACAGCAGTAGTGCTACTCAGCAGTAAAACATATTGATGTGTGTGTAACATGCGATTCTACTTACCCATGTGCATTATGAGTGCCATTGCTTCCTGCCCAGTCTCTGATACTCGTACAGGTATCATTTTGTGAAAAGCTATGACTTGCAGAAACATTTATTTAAGAAAGCAGATACCACACAGCTTAAGACATCCCCAAGAAGGTGCATGATGAGAAACAATGTATTTAGTGCAGTTACATGTAGGCACTGCTTTGTGTGTGTGCAAGCATGTGCAGAGATCACTCCATTCCTCAGGCCATGCAGCTGTGGTACTATAATACTGACTCTTACATAGTGGCTGAAAATGAAGTCACTTCATTGTTAACTGTGGATGGCCAGATGTCATCAGACAGTGTTACACCTTCATGAAATCACAAAAGGGAAAGAATATGTTATCCATCAATGGGTACTTGTACTATCAGGAGAAAGTAACTAAATAGAAGAGGTAGTGGTGTTGTAAGAACACGCTAATGTTGCACTGTCAGGGCAGAGCTATAACTAAAGCAATCATATTAGGGAAGAAGCTTCTTAAAACCACACCCCATCATCACATGCCAGAGAACACTATTACAGAATAGTACAAAATACTGTCAACTGTATGTGAATGTGTAAAACACTCTAGGGACTACCCATGTGAGTTATTAAGTGACTGCTTGAAAGATGTGGAGCAAGATGTGGCCCTGAAATTGCCATCCCATAGGATGTTGCACCACACCATCCATAGATTACGGTGTAGAGGCATCCCAAAAAACTCAGACAACTCTTTAACTGGGAAAGATATTAATGCGAAGCACTGGCAGTTACAAAATGGTGAATTTATATTAATTGTAATGTGAATGATAGGAGTGCCACAGCTATGCTTATTCTGCCCACATATGAAAATATATTGGATATGTCATCCTCTGAACCGTGTATAATACATGGCAAGCATGTTATGCACAGCTCCATTATAATGCAACAATATTTTTTCAATGGCTGCATAGAAATTGACATCTGGTATAAAAGCTTTCCTTTTGTTGGGGTACTCATGACTACAAAGTCAATGAAGGCATATAAGCCAACATGGAATAGTGTACTGCAGTTGTTTGCTGAACACTCTTTTCCTGCAGCTTCCAAATACTTAGTGTGTGATTTTGAGCCCATCACCATTGAGTCTCAGGCATAATTTCTCATCATCAGTTTGGACGGGATGTTTCTTTCCATTCTCCTAAAACATTTGGTGCAAGGTGCAAGATGTGGGTCTTACATCAGATTTTTACAGGGACGGATCTTTAAGGGAATTTGTTAAACCACTTATTGCCTTGTCTTTTCTGCTATCATCTGATATTGCTTTTAAGGACTCATGTCATGTGTCTCCTTCAAATTTGCAGACTTGGTGCAGTACTTCGAACAGTACTGCATGCTTGGAAGAAATGTTCTCCATTGCATTCTGCCCTGCACCTAGCCTTCCACCAATGCTTTTTCCAGCATTCTGTTCTGTATATGCAGTGCGTGCAGCAGGATTGCCGCAAACACAGAACTTAGTGAAGGAGAGGCACAAGCGACTGAAATATTTACTGGGGTGTTGGACTATCCTTCTGAGCTATATTAGGCATTACTTAGTGAAAGAGCAGAGTTGTATAGATCAGGTCAACATTCATATTTCTTCAGGACAGATGAGCACACCACCATGACATAGAGCTGTGGGCAAGGAATGAAGCATTTCACACATTGCAGAGAATAAACAACAATGCTCCAGTTTGGAATTCCGGAAAGTAATGGCTATGCAGTTGCAAATGTAGCAGACAAGTTATTAGATTCTGTAGATTCCATTTCATTACTTTGCATAATTACCTTTTGTGTTTCCATGACGATTCTTCTCTTTTCTACTCTGACATGTACGTTTTGGTTGCACTAAAGTATGTCCCATACTTTTGACATTATGCGCCTAAAGCACACCTTAATCAAATAAGTATATTTGGTAATACTGATTGTTTATGCATGCTTTAATTTCTCAATATTCCCTGACAAGTGTATTTCTTTTTTCCCGCAAGCTGACAAGATTCAGAAGACACTGGGAGACACTTTGGAATATACTCTCTACAGTTTATTAAATGGGATGTCAGTGCAAACATTATTGGTTCCTTATCTATACCTCATGTACTTGCAAATGTCATATGCACCACTGTGAACACTTCAAGACTAATGAGACTAATGACAGAATTTATTGTGCATTGTAGCATTTATTACTATGTTCAGTATACTACTCCTGCTAAGTGCATTCTGTTATGTGTTGTTGACATCATGTACATATGATATCATCCATTGTAAATTTTATATAATGTCAACATTTACTAATATGGTTGCGAAATTTGCATATATTACATGAAACCATATATATATATATATATATATATATATATATATATATATATATATATATATATATACAGTGGATATAAAAGGTTTACACACCCCTGCTAAGATGCCAGGTTTTTGTGATATAAAAAAAATGAGACCACAATAAATCATTTCAAAACTTTTCCTACCTTTAATGTGACAATTCAATTAAAAAACAAACACATCAGTTAGGGGGAAAAATATAAAAAATAAAAAAAACACACAATATGTTGGTTGCATAAGTATGCACACCCTTAAACTAATACTTTGTTGTGTGTGCACACTCTTAAACTAATACTTTGTTGAAACACCTTTTTATTTAATTACAGCATTCAGTCTTCTTGGGTAGGAGTCTATCTGCATGGCACATCTTGACTTGACAATATTTGCCCACTCTTCTTTGCAAAAGTGCTCCAAATATGTCAGATTGTAAGGGCATCTCTCATGTACAGCCCTCTTCAGGTCACCCCACATATTTTGTTTTGGATTTAGGTCTGGGCTCTGGCTGGACAATACCAAAGCTTTAATTTTCTTCTGGTAAAGCCATTCTTTTGTTGATATGGATGTATGCTTGGGGTCATTGTCGTGTTGAAAGGTGAAATTCCTCTTCAGCTTCAGCTTTCTAGCAGACGCTTGAAGGTTTTGGGCCAAAAGTGACTGGTATTTGGAACTGTTCATAATTTCCTCCACCTTGACTAAAGCCCCAGTTACAGCTGAAGAAAAGCAACCCCAAAGCATGATACTGCCACCACCATGCTTCACCGTGGGGGATGGTGTTCTTTTGGTGATGCAAAGTGTTGTTTTTGTGCCAAATGTACCTTTTGAAATTGTGGCCAAAAAGTTCAACCTTGGTCTCATCAGACCATAACACAATTTCCCACATGCTTTTGGGAGACTTGATGTATTGTTTTGCAAATTTTAGCTGGGCCTGGATGTTTTTCTGTTTAAGAAAAGGCTTCCATCTTGCAACCCTACCCCATAGTCCAGACATATGGAGAATATGGGAGATTGTTGTCACATGTAGTACACAACCAGTATTTGCCAGAAATTCCTACTGCTCCTTCACTGTTGCTCTAGGTCTCTTGCAGCCTCCCTGATCAGTGTTTGTCTTGTCTTTTCATCAGTTTTGGAGGGACGTCCATTTCTTTGCAACATCACTGTTGTCCCATATTTTATCCACTTTTAGATGACTGTCTTCACTGTGTTCCATGGTATATCTAATGCTGTGGAATTTTTTTTGTACCCTTCTCTCGATACCTTTCAAAAATGAGATCTCTTTGATGCTTTGTAAGCTCTCTGCAAACCATGGCTTTTGCTATAGCAGGCAATTGAGTAAATGTCAAAAAATTCTTACTAGGACTGCTGAACTTTATTTGGAGTTAATCAGAGTCTCTTTAATTGATGGCAGGTATGTACCCAAGAAGAGTGAATGCTGTAATTAAATGAAAAGGTGCTTCAACAAAGTATTAGTTTAAGGGTGTGCACACATAATAAAGTATTCGTTTAAGGGTATGAACACTTATGCAAACAGGTTATTGTACATTTTTATTTTTTATATTTTTCCCCTAACAGATTTGTTTGTTTTTCAATTGAATTGTACAGGTTATAGGTCACATTAAAGGTGGGAAAAGTTTTGAAATGATTTATTGTGGTCTCATTTTTTTATATCACAAAAAACTGGCATTTTAACAGGGGTGTGTAAACTTTTTATATCCACTGTACACACACACACACACACACACACATATATATATATATATATATATATATATATATATATATATATATATATATATATATATATATATATATATATATATATATATATATATATATATATATATATATATATATATATATATATATATATATATATATATATATATATATATGCATATTTTTTATCTCAATGCACTTTGACTGGATATTTTAATCTTACCCTATCATGTACTCATTCTGTATATAATACTTTTGATTAGAAAAAATTCTGCTCTCTGACCTTGGGTCATGCTTGAAAATGGTCAACAGACCAATCCACTTATCCAGTGAACAAATAGTAAATAATTAAATAAATAAATAAATAAAGCCATGGTGAAATGGTTTGCACTCTGGACTCTGAATGATACGATGTCAGCTCAAATGTGACTAGAAATTTTATCTTACTTCAGTTTCGGAGGATGAGTGTGCTCTACATACATCTTTGATACTACAAAGACCAGAAGGCTGTGTGTTATTTTTCCCAAAACAGTGATTACAATTCAAACTGCAGGACTGACACTGCTGTTCAGCACAACAGTGGTGGTACACAGCTGGTAGAGGAACTTCACTTCTGATATGATGCTACACAAAATTCCCATTTGCTTAAGCTGGTGGGAGTTTCAAAAGCACGTATTGATGAAAAACGGGGCAAAAGGTTTTATTATAACTTTTTTTTTGCAAAATTCAAGTTTAACCAGCTTAGCATATCTGGAGGAAGGCAAGCAGACAAGACAATATTTCCACTTCCTTTTGCTGCCTGTGCTAGGTCTGCTTCCTGCTTCTCCCTGCACAATTTCCTCTGATTTGAGAGAGAAGGAGGTGACATTTATGGATGGTTGATAAGAGAGGATGATACATGGAGCTAAATACATAAACAGCTGCAAAAGATACAGTCTGATGTTGTCAGTTTTCATTCTGTCCGGAACTGATGGGTTCAGATGCAAGTTGTTGGATCTGACTTGGGCACTTTTAAAAGCTCGTGGCAATGCAAAACTCTCTAGCTTCCCCTTTACCCACAATGCACCCTCCCCATTACTTCAGATCTCGTTTGCCGCCATTAGGTGAAAGATGGGGTTATTTCACTCTTGATCTACTGGGATAGATAAGTGTGATATTTGTGTTTTTTCTACTTTAAATTTTCTTAAGCTATCTTAAATTTGTCTGCCTTTGTTCTAGCGTACTCTAGATAATGTCATTACAATCTCTTCTCTGCCTTTTTCTCTCTCCCTTACCTTCTACGTTTAATGTAGCCTTACTACCTTTGTAGGTAGTCCTTCTTCCCTTTTCTTACTTTAAAACACACACACACACACACATGCGCACACACACACACACACACACACACACACACACATGCGCACACACACACACACACACACATATATATATATATATATATATATATATATATATACATATATATATATGTGTGTGTGTGTGTGTGTGTGTGTGTGTGTGTGTGTAAATAGATAGCTACAGAAATATCTATAACATTAAGGCTTTCCTCCAAGCCTTTCTGTGGTGTTAGTCACAATCTTTCCTGTAGAGCATTATTGTTGTTATTGTGGTTATTATGGCTGAAAAAGAGAAAACACCAGCAGGATTTAAGAAGTGTAAGAAATGCAGGCAAAAGATTCCTTTTTCTGATGTGCACACTCTTTGCGTTTACTGCCTTGGCCCCCTTCACCTGCAAGAAAGTTGTGCAATCTGCCATGCCTTTAATCCCTGAGTGTTGGTAGAGCACAAGAATAAATTGATCTTGAAGGGGCTTTTACCATCTTCTTTTGGTGATACTATTTCTGGCGAAACTTCCAAAAAGTTGCCTAAATCATCTCTGAGCTCTTCTTCAGTTTCATCGTAGACCTCAGAGAAAGCTTCAAAAAGGCCTTCTTTGGATCCAGCAGTTTCTACAGCTGCATCCAAGAAGAAGAAAATAAGTTGTTAGATCTGACCCCCTCGGATCAGACAAAAGCAAAAAGCTCTTCTTCAGATCAGATGATTTCGTCAGATCCAAGGTCTCTGAAGACAAGGGATTCATCAGCTCCAAAGACCTCCAATCCTCCTACAATATTGGATACACTGCCTAGGAAAAGATACTCCCCATATGTGGACCCTGTTCATCAAGGGTGCCTTCTCATTTTCTTTACAGACTCAACTCTCCCTCCAGGCAGTCCTCTCGTTCTTCTAAGAGCCTCACTGTAGAAGATGTGGAGAGGGTAATGAGACAGATGCTTTCAGTACAGAGCGTCCCAGTTATCGTTTCAGCTCCTACCTCTTTGAGTCAGGAAGCCCTTATATCTAAGACTCCATCTTTAACTCTTCCTTCTCTGATTCCCTCTGTGGGTTTGGAGACCTTGGATCCAAGTCATCCAGGCCCATCTTCTTTAGGTCCAAAGATTGTTGTATCCTCGGATCAGAAGTTTGTTCTGAGCTCCTTTGAGCTATCAGATCTAGAGACCTCTCGGAGCAGTTTCTACCCTGTTGGATCTGAGCTGTTTCATTTGACTCCAAGGGCTTTGGAGCCATCTCTTCACCTTGGAGCTTTGGCAAGGGTTAGTGTGGCTCTGACTTCTGCCTCAGGGCAGCTTTCCTTGGAGCAGGGTGGGACCAGGGAACAGAAAGACCTCCTTTCAGACCCAGGTTCCTATCCCTCTCCTGGAAAGTCAGCCTTTTGGACCTTGGAGAGAACCCTGTCAACTTCCATGACACAGACAGTCCTGTCCCCTTGGGTTCTGTATCTTCCCCTGCTGTGCATCAGGAGTCTTAATTAACCTTCCCACAGGGGCAGCTGGCACCAAAACCTCAGGGCACCCAATTGGGTATTTCTACTTCTTTTGATACCTCTCCCAATTATCCCACTGAAGAGGTTGCTCGGAAGAGGACATGTAATAGTAAGTATCTAGATTCACCTGAATCTGTCATCAAAGACATAGATTTTAAGGAGGGCTAAGGATCCCCTTGGTCACCTCCTGTGGTCTCTTGTGGTCTCTGAACTACCTGGCACATTTCACCAGACTGCAAATGGATCTGGTAAAGGAACTTTTGGATACCCTTGCAGGAAGGTGTCTGAGGAGGTGAAGGACTCAGTCAGCTCACAGCTGGTGACCCTTCAATCAATATCAAACTCCTTCTTTCCAATATGGCAGAATGAACTTCAAGGGCTGTGGGTTCAGGTATAGCTATCAGGAGACATGCCTGGATGCAGTTGTGTGACTTCACGGAGCCTTATAAATCTACGTTCATCAATGCTCCTTTTGACGGCACACCTCTTTTTGGCCCCAAAGTAAAAGATACATTATCCAGGTATGAGAAGGATGGAACGACCCCTTCTGTTGTGGGCATGTATCTTTCCACCCCCCCCCCCAAAGATCCTTCTCAAGGAATCATCAGGGAGAAGGAAAAATGTGGTTCAAGAAATCACAAGGATCTTTCCAAGAAACACGTGGAGGGTTTTCCCCAGAGGGAGAGGGAGAAACTCATTGCCCTTGTGGCAGAGGAGGCCCACAACATCAAGAGTCCAGAGAACCCTTCAAGTGCTCCTGAATAGAGGTCTGATTGTCCCATCTGGAGGCAACCGGGGGTCATTTGTCACTGCACCTGAGAGCCTGGCTAGAGGTAACAAAAGATGCTTGGGTGGAGAGGATCGTATCCAGAGGATATATAATTCCATTTTCTCTTCCTCCTCCAATTTACAGGAAAATCCCTAGTGTTCCACCCAATCAGAGGGATCAAGCAGCCTTACAAATACAAAAGCTGCTAGACATAATTAGTCATCCAAGAGGTTCCTCAGACCAGAAAGGATCCAAAACTTGCTCAAGATTCTTTTTAGTGAAAAAGAAAATAGGGGTCTGGAGATCAATTCTAGATCTCAGAAAGCTAAACAAATTTGTTTGAAAGAGAACATTCCAGATGGCCACAGTTTAATCCATTCTTCTTTTTCTGGAAAAGGATGACTGGATGTGCTCAATGGATCTTAAGGATGTGTGCTATCATATAAAAATAAACAGGCGATCCAGGAGATTCTTATACTTCCAGCTAGGAGCCAGTCATTATCAGTTCAGAGTACTGCCCTTTGCTGTCACCACAGCTCCCCAGAATGTTCACCAAGTATATGGCAGTAGTAGCAGCTCACTTGAGAATGCAAAGATTCTATGTGTTTCCATATTTAGACAACTGGCTCCATCCAGGCATCAGCTCATTATGGCAAAAGAATAGGTTCATAGTTTCATAGGTAGGTAATAGGCTATCTGCCCAAGGGCATTTATAAGCCTAGCCAGAATGTGATGGCTTTCACCTCCCGTTTAAATTAGTTTCCTGGGCCTCTGTCTAGCAGGGCCACTGAAATGATCCCAGGGGTAAATTTACGATTTCCCATCCACTCGTCAAGATTTCTCTTGAAGAGAGTCAGTGAAGGGCTTTGCCTAACATAAACTGGGATTCTATTCCAGAATGAGGGAAGTCTCTGGGACAGGAATCTATCCCTCCAGCATGTCCTGTTTATTGTTGTGCTGAGGTTTAATTCACTGGAGAGTGTGGCTCTAAGAGATTTGGTTTTCTTGAGGTGGAGCATGTCCATTAATTCTGGGTTGGACATGGCCTTATACGTCAGGCAGAGATCACCTCTGAGCAGGCGGTAAGCAACCGAGTAGAGCTGGAGTTTCTTTAGTCGAGCTGCATAGGGCATCTCTTTGAGGCCCATGATCCTCCTGGTGAGGTACTTCTGTGGTCTTTCCAGCTGTTGCAGGTGTCAAGTAAGGTACATTCCAAATGGGGCATTGTACTCTATTATGGGCTGAATGAGTGATGAGTAGAGGGGCACAATGACCTCTCTTGATCTAGAGGTGAACACTTTCGTGATTAGGTGGGCTACATAGAAGGAATTTCTAACCACTTTGGCAATGTGATTATCAAAGGAGAGGTTGCTATCTACCTGGGTCCCCAGGTCCCTAATTACATCTTCCGTACTTAGTGGATTATCACCTATGTGATAATTCGTGGGCACTTTGTTTTTCCCAAAGGGGATGACTATGCATTTTTTGTCATTTAGCTTGAGGCCATGGTTCTGACACCAGGTATCTGTCTCTGTAAGACCCTTCTGGAGGATGTCTGCATCAGCCAGAGAGTCGATTATGGCCCTTGGTTGGCAGTCATCTGTGGACTTGGTCGGCCATAATCCTCCCATGCTTGCCTGTACCTCAGAGAAGTATATACCAAACAGGAGGGGTCCCAGGACTGAGCCCTGTGGGATGCCACTTGTAACTGGTTTAGAGTCGGACATGGCACCTGCAACTCTGACCATGTGTGTTCTACCCGTGAGCGAGTTGACAACCCATCTCATGACATAGGGGGTTAATGTTTAAGCTGGTGAGCTTATCTATGATGCCAGAGTGGGGAATGGTGTTGAAGGCCTTAGCGAGGTCCAGGTAGGCTGTGTGGACTACCTTTCCTTCATCTATGGCCTTGGTAACTGTTTCAAAGAAGTCAACTAGGTTTAGGAGGCAGGATCTGCCTTTAACAAAGCCGAATTGGGTAGGGTCCAGTGTCTGGACATTCCCAATGTCTCTGTTTATGAGCTCCATGATGATTCGCTCCACAGCTTTGCAGACCAGGCTAGTCAGGCTTATAGGGCGATAGTTCCCAGGTTCTGTTGTGGCACCACCTTTGTGGAGAGGGATGACTGTTGCTGCACGCCATTCTTTGGGTACATAGCCTGTGGTAAAGCTGTGTTTGAACAGTAAATTTAGGTGAGGGTTTAGTTCCTTTTGGAGCTCGTGTAAGATGCAGCCTGGGATACCATCCGGTCCCATTGATGCTGCGTTTTTAGCTTTGTAGAGGGCTGCTTGCACAAGGTTAGGAATAACCATAAATTTTGAGAGGTCAAATCTGGAGCCATCTCATATTCTAGAATTCATAGGAGGTCTTCTAGACACAAGGTCAACAGTAGCCTCCCTTTCCCTTTCCAGAGTTCAAACCTTAAGGTCACAAGTCAACAAGATACTTCACAGTACCACAATCACGGCTCACCTAGTACTGCAAGCTCTAGGATCAATGGCAGCAGAAATAATCCTTGTTCTGCTAGCCAGGATTCACAGGAGCATTCTCCACATGATGTTGGAACCTCAGTGGTCAATTCTTCTACACCTGTCAGTTTTCGGATGAATTACAAACTCGTGCAAGAAAAGTCTGATTTGGTGGATCCAATCAGATCAATTGCTACAGGATTGTCCATTTGTCCCCTCACAGCCCAAGGCCATAGTGGCCATGAACACCTCCCAGCTAGGGTGGGGGGGGGTGGGGGCATTACCTGGGAAAGACAGTGCAAGGCATGTGGTCACCTGAAGAGGCTAATTTTCATATCAATGTATAGGAGTTGAGAGCAATGTTTTTAGTGTTGCAAGCTATTCAGGATGCTCTCCCATCAGGAATCATTGCACATCAAACTGACAATATGCCAGTGGTTTGGAACATCAACAAACAAGGAGAAACCAGATTGTACCCCTTATGTTGAGAGGTGCTAAGGGTGTGGCCATGGGCAATTTCTTCCAACTGCTTTTTATTAGCAATGCATATTCTGAGGAAGTCCAATGTGTTAGCAGACAAGCTGAGCAGGTGCATACTGTTACCTCATGAACGGTCCCTCAGTCAGAAAAGTGGTGGAACAAATTTTCTATAAATGGAGCCAGCCATACTGTGACCTCTTTGCATCACCCCCAAACAACAAGTGCAGCAGCTATTTTTCCCCTATTCCTCCCACAGGGGCAATCACCGAGGATGCTCTTTTCCACAATTGGCCCCCCATATTACTTTACGCATATTCCCCAATTCCCATAATCCCAAAATTCCCTCAGAGAGGTGCCAGGTTGAAGACCAAAGTTATCCTCATTGCCCCCTTTTGGCTTTGACAGATTTGGTTTCCTTTCATGTGGCCTCACTCAGTTCACCAACCTTGGATTCTGAACCCGGCTTCGAACCTCCTATCTCATCCAATGGGTATGACACATCCAGACCTTCTGAGCCTCAAGCTGACAGCTTGGTTTCTCCAATTTCAATAATAGCCAGACAATCAATGCTCTCTTCCCCTGTGCATCACATCTTGCTATCTTCCCTTAAGCCATCCACTTTGAAACTTTATGCTAGTAAGTGGAAAAGTTTTGTATGTCGGGCTATTCAAAAGTACATAGATCCCTTCTCAGTACCAATTAATCATGTGCTAGAGTTCTTGACACTGCTTTTCAACCAAAAGGGCCACTTCTTCAACAGTGAGAGTCCAATTATCAGCAATTTCTAATTTCACAATGGATTTGACGGACACTCACTAGCGTCTCATGAACTATGTAAAGCCTTTTTGCACAGCATATTTCTTAGGTTCATAGGTTCATAGGTTCATACTAGGCTATCTGCCCTAGGGCATTTATAAGCCCAGCCAGAGTGTGTGTGGCTTTCACCACCCCTTAGGATGAGAATACTATATCCATTAGTTTGCTGTGCCTCTGTCCAGCAGTGACACAGAGATGATTCCCGGGGTAAACCTACGATCTCCCATCCACTCGTCAAGATTTCTCTTGAACAGAGTCAGTGAGGGGCTCTGCCTCACATGGACTGGGATTCTGTTCCATAGTGTAGGGAGTCTCTGGGTGATGAATCTGTCCCTCCAGCACGTCCTATTTATATCCGTGTTGAGGTTTAAGTCTCTTGCTCTCGTGGCTCTGGTGGATTTGGATTTTTGAGGTGGAGCATGTCCATTAATTCCGGGTTGGACATGGCCTTGTATGTCAGGCACAGATCACCTCTGAGCAGACGGTATGCGACTGAATAGAGCTGGAGTTTCTTCAGTCGGGCATCATATGACATATGTTTGAGCCCCTTTATCCTTTTGGTGAGGAACTTTTGGGGTCTTTCCAACTGCTGCAGGTGTCGGGTAAGGTACATTCCGAATGGGGCGTTGTACTCAATCATTGGTCTGATAAGTGAAGAGTACAGGGGTACAATGACCTCTCCTGATCTGGATGTGAATCCCTTCATGATCAGGTGGGCAATGTAGAAGGTCTTCCTAACCACTTTGGCAATGTGAGTGTCAAAAGAGAGGTTACTGTCAACTTGGGTCCCCAGGTCCCTGATACCTTCTTCCGTGCTTAATGGATTACCACCTATGTGGTAATTAGGGGTTACCTTGTTTTTCCCAAAGGGTATGACTATACATTTTTTGGCATTTAGCTTAAGGCCATGGCTCTGGCACCAGTTATCCATTTCTATGAGACCTCTCTGGAGGATGTCTGTGTCTGATGGAGTGTCAATTATGGTGCCCAGTTTGCAGTCATCTGCAAATTTTGTCAGCCACAATCCCCCTATGTTTGCCTGCACTTCAGAAAAATAAATGCCGAACAAGAGGGGGCCCAGGACTGAGCCCTGTGGGACACCGCTCGTGACCGGCTTAGAGTCTGACATGGCACCAGCAACTCTAACCCTATGTGTTCTGTCCTTGAGCCAGTTTGCAACCCATCTTGTGACATATGGGTTTACATCTAAGCTGTTGAGCTTTTCTATGATGCCCGAGTGGGGTATTGTGTCGAACGCTTTTGCTATGTCAAGGTAGGCTGTGTGAACTGCCTTACCCTCATCAATGGCCTTAGTGACCGTTTCAAAAAAGTCGACCAAGTTCAAGAGGCAGGATCTGCCCTTGACAAAGCCAAATTGGGTAGGATCCAGTGTCTGTAGGTCCCCGATGTCTTTATTTATGAGTTCCATTATGATCCTCTCCATAGCTTTGCAGACAAGGTTCATCAAGCTTATGGGGCGGTAATTTCCAGGGTCCATAGAAGCCCTGCCTTTGTGGAGTGGGACCACAGTTGCCGTACGCCATTCTTTGGGTACGTATCCTGTAGTAAGGCTAAGATTAAACAGCAGCCTTATGTGTGGGTTTAGTTCCTCATTGAGTTTGTGTAGCACACAGCCGGGGACACCGTCCGGTCCCATTGATGCTGTGTTTTTTGCTTTAGAGAGAGCAGCTCTCACCTGGGCATCTGAGATGTTTGGGAGGCTAGACTCTGGTGGGATAGATATTTCTCCTTTTGGGGGGAGGGAGGGGAGAAATTTGCACTGAACCTGTCTGCCAGTATGTTGGCAATGTCTGTGGGATCAGTGATTTTTTTATCAATTTGGACTAATTCTGAGCATATCTGGGAGTTTCCACCCAGGTTTCTAACATAGCTAAAGAAGGCCTTATGATTGTCTTTTGTGTCATTAGCGATTTTTCTCTCAAAGTTGGCCTTGGATGATTTTATGAGTGATCGTAATTTTTTGCTAGTATTGATCAGAGATGCCTTCCCTTTAAGGGATTTTGCTCTGTCATGTAGTAGCTTTCTCCTCTTGTTGTAGAGTTTGTTTATGGCTGGGGTCCACCAGACCGGGCGCCTGCCTTTGGTGGAAAGGGTCTTGATTTTATTAGGGATTGCTTGATCCATACATTCCTGGAGGTGCTCGTAGAAGGCATTTGTAAGGGTTTCAGCAGCGTGGGTTGTGGTTTCCACTGGCTCGGGGGCCTTGAAGGATACCACTCCAGTTTTAAGAAGTGTGAAGTTTGCTTTTGAGAAGTTCTTCACTGTGGTCTTTTGCTGGGGTGGGGGGGATGTGGATCTCCAATGAGATTAATTTATGGCCTGATTTCACCAATGAGGGATATACTTCCGGTGTGGAGCATTTTGTCCCCATGTTTGTGATGATCAGGTCTAGTATATTTTCTCCTCTTGTGGGAATGGTGACTAGTTGTTCCATAGCATTTGAGTTTATGAACTCCAGGAACCTTTGGGCTAGGGTGTTGGGGCTTGAGTAATGTTCCCAGTCTATGTTTGGGTAGTTGAAGTCACCCAATATGATGGTGTTTGGAGAGACATTCATACTCTCCAGTGTCTTCAGGAAGGCTGTGTGGGTTTCCTGAGTTTGAGTAGGTGGTCTGTAGCATGCTACAAACTGTAGGGCAGTCTTACCTATGGTTAATTGCACCTGGATGGTCTCCGATGCTTCGTACATTGCCACTAACCTGGAGGTGTGGGTATCCTTTATGAATATGGATACTCCCCCTCCTTTTGTGGTTCGGTCCGGATTTTGGGGCCGGAGCATGATATGAGGTATAACCTGATAGTGCTGGGGTGCTCTCAGGAGCCTTGAACCAGGTTTCAGTCACAGCACAGACATCAATGTTCTCCATACTGAGGAGGGCTTCGAGGGCGTGCATCTTGAGGTTTAGACTTCTGGCATTGAGCAGTATTACCCTTAGTTTTTCTCCATTTTTGTTTTCTAGGGCGGTAGGTTTATCATTTGAGCCTTGCCTAAAAAAGGCACTATGGGGTGGCAAGAGCCTTTGCCAATATCCGGAAGCCCAGGGGTGACAGGTGCAAGCCGTCCCTTGTGAAGCAGCGTGGCTTGTCAAGCATGTCATCCCAGGCAGACAGACATTGGATCCCCTTAGAATGACACCAGTAATTAAGCCAATTATTAAAGCTGATCATTTTGTCTCTGTATTGTGGCATCATTCTTGGTGAGGGTAGGATACTGCTCAGGGTCAGGGTCATACCGGCCTGGGCTACATAATCTGAGAGCTCCTCTATGTCTCTTTTCATGTAGTCCAGGGAGGTACGTCTCAGGTCGTTCACACCGGCATGGACAATGACTGAGTCATACTTGTACTTGCTGTGGAGTGACCTGAGTGCTTGTGTTATGTGGTGGATTCTAGCGCCTGACAGGCAGCTTACTGTGATCTTTTCCTTGTTCAGTCTGGTGAGTGGGACGTCAGTGTGTCTGAATATGGAGTCACCTATAACAAGTGTGTCTGGCATTGTGTTTGGCCTTAAGGGCTGTGACTGTTTAGCACACTGACTTTGAGAACTATGTGTTGCATGTCTTATGTCTTGAGGTGGCAGTTGCTTGGGTGTCTGCTTTGGAGGCCTCTGTAGTTTTGGTAGATTTTTGATCAATGCCTCCGAGTATGTCTTTGTGTGTTTATGTGTTTGTTTTGCAGTTGTGATAGTTCCATGTGAAACTGGGTTTGTGGTGTGCGTGGTTTCCTTCTCCTCCTGTCTGGTCTTGCCAGTCCTGAGTTGAGAGAGCTCAGCCTCCAGTTTGGCTATATAGTTGCATCTCTCACATGTATTTGTGTTTTGTGGAAGAAGGAGAGGGTTGTCTGTGTACATGAGACAATTGTAACATTGCCTCAAGATGCCCAGATTTACCAGCTGAACAGGAGAGGACGCTAGCAACTGACCCTTCGACATGCTAGAAAAAGTGAAAAAGTTTGCTGTGTAACTGAGTCAGAAGGGACCTATAGGGAAATGGGTACTCAAGGGGATTCTAGGCTAATGTAGTACTTTGTTTAGTATATAAGTACTTTACCTATATAAAAATGCTTTAGGAGCAAGTGCTGAGCTTTTGAGATGGAGAATAGACTGTTTAGATTGCAAGTAGAGAAATTCTAAGGGAAAAATTGAAGAGCAGACTTTACGGAGCCAGAAATAGTTTAACCTTGTTTAACCGGCGCTGCCCGAAGGTGCTCTATGGGCAACTCCGTGCTAAATCACGCAAAAGCTCGCTAAAGCGGGCTTTATAGCAGGGGGTTGAAAAGAGCTAGGAATTGACCCAAAATGGCCAATAGACTACAAGTTTCTGGCTGGAACCACTGCTCTAGGGACAAATAGGCTGCTCAGTGCTCCCCACTTATTTTTAGAAAACAGACAGTAAATGCTTTTAAACAGCTAGCGCACTTGAGTGTGTTAGCCTACAGGTAAAATTAAGCAACAAATAACTTTTTTTAAAAGTGCAAAACAGTTAATCAACACAAAAACAGTTTAAATAGAATGCAGAGCTGTATAAACAGGCGAAAATGCAGTCGCTAAGCAGTAAATAATCAAAAAGCCAGAAAAAAAAATACTTAAATCAGGAAAAGTCACTCTTTTGCTCTCTGCTGCTTGTAGAACTCTGCAGGACACCACAAGGAGCTGTGCTGAGTTGAATACAAGCGAAAAAGCGCGCTAAAGTGGGCTTTATTACAGGGGGCTGAAAACAGCTAGGAATTGACCCAAAATGGCCAATAGACTACAAGTTTCTGGCTGGAACCACTCCTCTAGGGACAAATAGGCTGCTCAGTGCTCCCCACTCCCACTGGTGAACAAAGACGCTTCCTTTTATCCAAATAAGGATATGGAATAGCACAGGAACCAAGACAAAGCCCAGAGATCAGCAAACTCTGAAGACTGGACTATTCTAGTTCAGTAAGGCGGAAAAACAAGAATTTTTTTTTTTTTTTTTGCAGAAAACAGAGGAAAAACAGACAGTAAATGCTATCAATGCTTTTAAGCGGCTAGCACACTTGAGTGTGTTAATCTACAGGTAAAATTAAGCAACAAATAACTTTTTAAGAGTGCAAAACAGTTAATCAACACAAAAACAGTTTAAATAGAATGCAGAGCTGTATAAACAGGCTAAGATGCAGTCGCTAAGCAGTAAATATTCAAAAAGCCAGAAAAAAATACTTAAATCAGTTATAGCAAATACAGTTATAACAAATGCTCTGAAATATACTGTATATTTCCAATATGTTTGAGATGGACAGTCAGAACACAAGAAGGTTCAGGCGAAAAAGAAAAAAAAAAGTTTTGTTTTACTTTTTGAAAAGGGAAAAAGGAGGAACAGAAGGCCTTATCAAATGTTCTCTCTGTATTAAGAAGAATGAGCTAATGACACTAGACTGGGAGGTGTGTCACAGTAGGGGCGGGCAACTGCAAAGCCACCAAGTATAAAAGCAAGACACCAACAGGCTTAAAGACCAGAACAACCCTCTTTTAAAGATCCCAGCGTGAGATCCCAATTTGGTACTGCAGTCCTTGATTCTACACCCTTTGAGTCTGCCCATGATTGTGACCTAAAATTTTTGCCTTGGAAAACCTTATTTTCAGTTACCATCACTTCTGCCAGACGAATTTTCGAAATTAAGGCATTGTCAGTGAAACCTCCATATCTCATTTTCCATAAGGACAGAGTATCTTTACAAAGAAATGCATCCTTTTTGCCCGAGGTAAGTATCACAAGTCAACATCAATCAATGCATTAATCTTCCAGTATTCTTTCTGAACTATTTCAACAAAGTGGAATACTTGCTACACTTGCTAAAAGTGCATAGTCAATTACATTTCTATCTTCACGGGACAAACGATATCAGTAAAACTGATCAGTTATTTGCATCATTTGCTGGATTAAAGTTAGGTGCACCTGTATCTAAAGTTGCCTTAGCTAAATGGCTTACTGACTGTATCTTCTTTATTTATAACAAGTCAGGAATGGCTTTGCCTTACAAAGTATGGGCTCATTCTACCAGAGCTGTAGCTTCCTCTGCAGATTTCCACTCAAGAATTTCGATGGATAATATATGTTCAGCAACAATTTGGGCTTCCCCTCAAACCTTTATCTTTCATTATAATCTGGATTTGGTGTCCAGATGTAGATCATCTTTTGTATCAATGGTGCTCAGAAATCTCCTTCCTTGAATCCATGCAGGATTCTAAGTAGCTAGGGACTCTGTCCCATCAGTTGCGGATGGAATGAAAGCTGACAACATCAGATAAAAAAGTTATGTACTTATAACGTTTCATCTGTATTGTCAATTTTCATTCCTCGTTGACTCCCCCTCCCACCCCCAACCTTTTTTGGAGGACTGTAGCAAGTACATAACTTTTTTTTCAGCGCTAAAGATCTACCTGTGGGTGCTAAGTAGTATGTGAACTCCTGTCCTTGTGTTGGTTAAAGTCCAGGATAAAAATGCCTGCAAATGTCAGACCCACATTCCCTAGAAATAGAATCAAGTTACACAGACTGTTGTGGTTGCCTTAATGATTAGTTTTTGGCTGGGCTAACAATCTTAATTTGTGTACATGAATATACTGTTTTTATATACAATGCATGGCTATGGCACAGAAAAGCTGCAATTATGTGAAAAAAAATCAATGCACAAAACCAGGAAATTAGGTAACAAGGCAATACTAACAATTAGGGGCAAGACCTATTGTGAAGCCTGTTAACCATCTCATTGTTTAGGCTAGATTTAAAGAAGCTTAGGGAGCTACTTTGCTTAATTTGATGTAGGAGCTTATTCTATAGGTAGTGTACTGTTTGGAAAAGCTATCTGCCCTACAAACAGACTTGTTTATATTACAAGGGAGGGTTGGGTTCCAAGGTTGGGTTCCAAGAGTGAGGATGCATGTAGGAAGTCAAGTAGGAGAGGAATGTTTGCATCCTTGTAGGTCAGGGAAATATCATCAATTTTTTCTACAACAGAACAGAGTGAAGACATTTTCCATGCTCTGTAAAGTGTAGGGAGCTCATATCCATGATTTTTTGATATGAGAAAATTGTGTTTTTTTTTTCTAGTCATACCATATGCATGCATATATCCTAATTTGGGTTTAATAAGGGAGGAGTACAGTAGGAGGGCTTCATTGAATGTGGAGGAGATGTCTTTAGTAATTAGTTGGGCTAGGTCAAAGGCTTTCCCAATTACAGTTGCACTGTGGTGGTAGGAGAATTTATTGCCCAGGAATGTACCCAGCTCTCCAGTGTCAGTATCTGTTTTGAGAGGGGTGTCATTTATGTGGTCTGAGCCGAGTTGTTCTTGTTTCTCACAGAGTAGAATGCTAAGTTCTTTTGCATTAATCTTTAGTCCATGGTCCTGACACAATTAATTTGTACAGCACAGATCCTTTTTGAGGATAAGGCTATCATATTGAGTGCAGATGATGGCCTTCAATTTGCAGCCATTGGCATACCTAGTCATCCAAAGAAGCTTGATGTCAGCTTTAATGTCAGTGAAGTAGATGCAGTAATATTTCCTGACCAGAGTCCCGGGGGAGGGGCACCACTGCTAATAAGCCAGCCTTTTTAGGAAAGTGTGCTATCAGTCCTGCTTTGCTACCCAATGAGTTATATAGGGATGTATATTTAGCCTTTTAGTTTACTAATAATGCCATAGTGTGGGATATATATCATTGAAAGGTTTGACTACATCTAAGTGGTGAGTACCAATCTGCTTTCATCCTATGCCTTTGTGACTCTTTCAAAAAAATCAACCAGGTTAGGTAGGTAGGATCTGGTCTTCCCAAAACCAAACTTGTATAGATCAAGGAACTGTATGCTGCTAATATCCTTATTTATAAATTCAATAATGATACATTGCATTACCTTGCAAATAAGCCAGTTACTAAATCTAATCAGACCATAATTCCATGGGGTCATTGTTTGAACTTCTCTTGTGTTGGAGTACCACAATAGCTGTTTTCCATTTTTCAGGTACATAAACAGTGGAGAGGCTGAGACTGAACAGGTTTACAAGAGAGTGTCTGTGAGGCAGTGTATGTCAAATGTATCCCTACAGCAAGTGCTGTTGGTTTTCAAAGACCTTTTAGTACTTGCTCTGAGGTAAACATAGGCTTAAGCATTGAATGCATATGTGTGAAGAGACGTAGTGAGAAGACAGATTAGAGAAGTCTCAGTTCAATTTGTCCACCAGGATGAATGCGATATCTGCAGGGTCAAAGTGGGTGTTGCAATGTGATATCACCTCATTGCATTGCTGAGTATTATTTCTGAAGTTCTGGAATGACTGAAGAAGGCTTTATGGTTGTCTTTGCATATTGTAGCAATATTTAATTCATACTTAGCTTTGCAGGTCTTGATCTATTGCCTAAATTCTTTATTTACCTTCTTGAAGTCACTTTTGGGAGTTTATTTCTTAGGGCTAGGAGTTCATTTTCTCTTGAGAGTTTTACCAATGTGGTTTGTTTCTGAACTTAATGTTGTATTTGTGATGAAGCTTTAATTCAGAGGTTGGGATGAGAATATACATCTCTGATAAAAGTGTCTGTTTCAGCTGTGGGCTCTCATTGAGTATGTGGGTCTGGCTTTTAAATCCATATGAAGTTAACCTTGGAGAAGTCTCTGAAGACAGTGTGATTTGAGGGTATCTTATGTTGAGATTTTATTGAAAATACTATGAAATCATGATTAGATTGTTCAAAGATGGGAAAACTACAGATACAGAGAATATTGGTGCCATATTCATAAGAAACAGATTTAGTGGGTTTGGGCCCCTAGTAGGATAGAGTACAGTAATTGGCCACAGGAGATAGCAGTGATGATATCCAGTAACCAGTGAGCATGTTTGTTATCTGTGGTATGTTAGCCATTTGCATTTGTGTTCAAAAGTTACAGATTCTAATTTGCAAAGGTAGTATTTGTGGGCTGCGGGCTTCATGGATAGGTTTCTATAATTAGCCACAGTACTTAACATAGACCTGCTAGCAGAGTCCAGGATATAGAGAAGTTCTAGGTCATTATCTTGTTGGACTAGTTGTGAGGTAATGGGATTTCAAAAAAAAAATAAATAAATACATAGACACACCCCACAAAAGACACAGCTTCTCTCAGTAGAGTGTCTAAATAAGTGGTAGACATGAATGTGTTGTCACTACACTGTAACCATATTTATGTAAATGTTCATATGTCTATGCCTTCAAGGTTTGGAAAGTCTTGAAGGCAGGTAACTTTGTTATATATGTAGCACTGAGCAGTGCCATGTTAATGTAAGCCTGTTTAGGAACTGCTAGTTTCAAAAGGGTCGGAGAATGATTTTGCAGAAAAAGGCACTATGAGGGTAAAAAACATTGTTTTCAATATGTGGCAGCCCTAGGCAGAGAAGTATAGGCTTTTCCTAGTGAAGCAAGTTGGATTGATGGTCATCTCCCAGTAAGCTAATGTACATTTGACCCCCACCCCAAAAAATGATATCAATTACAAACCCAATTGCTGAAGATGATTGGTGTTTATATGGTGGAATTATTTATGGTGATGACAAAGTGCTGCTCAAGACTGGCTGATTGTCAGCCTCAGAAACATGTTCCGAGATCTCCACCATGCCTGTCTTCATATCATCAAAGCTTGAGCTTTGAGGTGTTCTCACTCCCACATATGCACGAACCAGACTGTATGCATATTTGGGATGAAGGGATCTAAGGGCCTTGGTCTACTCACAAATTATGGCACCCAAGAGAAAACTTCATCTCACTCTTTCTTTATTAACCATCTTCCCCCAAGATGATGCTCATTGGACTGAGCTAGAATTATACTAATTACTGAGCTAATTGTTGAAGTCAATTATTTTTTTATTTGTATTGTGGCATCATTCACAGTGATGGCAAGATACTATTCAACACTAGTAGCTTACCAGCCTCAGAAACATACATCCAAACTGAAGTGTTCAGACTGAAGAGAGGTCACCGGGGATGTATGTAAGGCAGTGATAATTAGTAATTCTCTCACAAGATAATAACTTTGGGAGTGGGCAACAGGGAAGGTATGACCTCAGGAATGACAGTGGAGAAGGTAGGAAAGGTAGTGGGAAAGTAGTAGGAAAAGGTTACATGCCATTACCCACAGTGAAACCAATGATCTAGCAGAACAGACACTGGAGGAAGTAACCAGGAGGTTACAGGGAGAGGGGTGATCCAAGGATGTTGGGACCTTGGCTTTGTGGTGGCTCTCCATGAAGTAATTCTGGTGCCTTTAGCCAGCAGAACAAGGAATCCAAGTATCACAAATTACAATTCAAGCTTGCAGCAATTAACAGCAGTGGGGTGGGATAGGGTGCAAAGGGTACTGGCATGGTGTGAAGGGAGAAGTGTATGAGAAGACATATGTTTAACAAATATTCTATTTTGAAAGTTTGCTTAATTTCAAAATGGATTTCTGATAGTTTTAGACTATTTTATGACTTATTTCCTGCCAGCATGACAGTTCCAGCAAAGCTAGTATAGAAAGTTCTATTATGGAATTTGGAACTTGTGCCTAATATGGAAAAGAACAGAAAAAGAGTCAGGATATTCTTAGCTAGCAAAAATAATGCAAAGGTGCTCCTTTCTAATTGGTCAGTGGCTATAAAGATTTAGTAGCTCATAAGAGTCAAAAATAATATAAAAGAATAAAGCATTTTATGCTCTGGAAAGCATAAAATGCTTTATTCTTTTATATTATTTTTTGACTCTTATGAGCTACTAAATCTTTATAGTCACTGACGAATTAGAAGGCGGTGGTGGTGCTGCGGTAGCGTTGTCGCCTCACAGTTAGGCGTTGCCCGTTCGATTCTCAGTTAGATCGTCTTCTGTGTGGCGACATGCGTGAATGGGCATTCCTTCGTTGAAGGTTGTGCGTTAGGCCCGGCAAGCCAGTACGTAAAAATCTACTGCCAATCATTAGCAGATCGGAGTTCCGCTGTGGCGACCCCTAACCGGGAAAAGCCAAAAGACACAACAACAACATGCTCTAGAAACAGGATTTTGATCGCCTTGTCTCCCACATACATGTGTTCTCTGCAATGAATTACACTATTCTTCTCTACTGAAAAGTGTTTCTGAAGTTATTTTTGTTAGCTTAACAGTGGTTTAGGGAGGAACTTTAAATTCACCATAGACTCTACCTCAGCAAGAGAGTGATACCGATGCTGAAATCAGGTTTGAAAGGTGTACCAATAATGTTATTCCTTTAAACTGAGGTGACAAATGGAAAAAAAAAAAAAAAAACAAGTAAACATCTGAAGGAGCATATGAGAAAGGACGGGGAATGACCTGGCAGGAAATGATAAAGGGGGAGCAAGCATGAAGTGTGCACGGAAGGGTAGATTGCCAGTGGAAAAAGAATGAGAAAGACCAAACATGCTGTGCAATTTGAAGAGCCAGGAAAAGTGAGAATTGTGGCTATCCTGGAATCTGATGAGGTAGATATTGCCAGCACCACAGAGACTAGGGCAAAAGAAAAGAGTGACTGGGATGTGTTAGTTACATGTTAATGTAACCTCAGGAGTGATCAGAAAGGAAAACATGGGTGTGAAGAGAGAAGCAATGACAGCATGTGAGGTGACTGAGTGTTAGAAAAATACGTATTTGAACATATATAAAGTGCTAGTTAAAAAGCAAATAGTATATAATGCATTTTATTCTATTAATAATATGGCAATAAGAATGATTTTACATGTAATTGCTTGAAGCTTTGGAACTGCAGTGTATTTGAACTCTGACCCTGGCAGTAGCCAGCTCAGCAAGCTTATGTTTTTCACTAATGATTATCTGCTGGGTCAGGAAACTAAATGTATAAAGCACTGAAAATCTTCTTCTCCTTCCTTTGGGACAATTGGCCTTGTAAATGTTATCGAGATAAGACGCAGCTGTTGGGAGAATGTTGCAAGAAGAACAAAGAGGTGTATTACTAGACTGAACCAGCTATTGTATTCAAGCAGGCCTGAAGCCTTGAAGAAGTAACATTTACAGAAAGACATTATAACTGACCAGGTGCTTTGCAAGGCTGTATTATTCCCATGGAAAAACTTTTTAAAATATATAACATCAGCAATCGTTATGAATAGGATATTGTGAACTATAGTGATGTAGGTGCCCTGTGACTAACCACGTCAGAAAGGTGGGCACAAATTAGAAAGTAGAAACTATAAGAATTGTATACTTCCTGTATCATGTCAGACAAAATTCTGTACTTGTACGTTTTTTGCCTCCTGGTGTACACTAGTAAACTTTTGCATCTGAGCCTCCTGTGTTGTAATCTTTGTTTTTATTTAACAGTTTGGTCCTTCTTGAACCGGAAACCCTCGGACAGCTACAGATCAGAGTGTACCGGTGGTCGAACACTGCGCAGGAGAAGCTACCGAAACGGTTCTTCTTGAAACATAAAAGACCTCCGACTGAATTGTCATCTTGAGAGGCTGGCCACTTTCTGATCTGCGGCCGAAGAGCGGTCTCGAACTGGTCGACTCAGGAGGCTCAGGTAGGAAGATATTTGCCTTTTTTCTGTTTTAGATCAGGGACTAGGTTACAGTAAATGCCATTGTCAGGGATTTGTTATACAGATCAGGGACAAAAGGAAATTACTGTATATTTTGTCAGAGATCAGGGAAACAGAATAAGGTAGGCAGTTATTCTAGATAAACTGTGTAAGGAACTGAAATACCACGTGGTGAAAAAGGGTTACGTAACATTTTCTTTTAATATGGGAAATCAGTGCACTAAAATATCACGAGATCCGCCCCTAACTGAAGATGCAAAATATATGCAATTACAACGGGCTGATAATCTTAGGTATTATACAAAATGGGTTAATAAATACGGATTCGATGGCAAATTAGATAAAATTTCATTAGTTAAACTCTTAAAACAACTTAAATCTGACGCGGAAGGTCAGGCAAAAAAGCAACAGCAATTAGGCATTCCTCAGGCACACAGGTGGATTGAGGAAGTAAACCGAAGGGAACAGAAAACTAAAAATGCTAAAACGTTATTTTTAGACAAAGAGGATAATAACATAGTAATAGCGACGGCTCCTCCTTCCCCGCCCCCTCCGATGCTTTTTTCAGGATATGAAGCAGGTGGACAAGCTAGTCCACCTCCACGTTATCCTGATGTCACAATGACACTAAAACCATTTGTTAGAGATCCTATTGAAACTAGGTCCCGGACACGTAAAACACTTGGGGACACAGACCCGTATCAAATGGGAAAAAACACACTAGAGGAAAGTGAGGAAGAAATCTGTCCACTTATCGAGGTACCAAATCCTCAAGCAGGACAGGAAGGGCAGGACCCAACTCTTCTAGTATATAGACAATGGACACTGGAAGATATCCGGAAAGCTACAGAGGGAATCCCCCATCCAAAAGTCAATTACACAAAGTTTTTACAAGATTTACAAGTTATGAGACTAAGTTACCACTTGAATGGGGAAGAAGTAGAAAAGGTAGTTAGACAAATTGTAGGTCCAGACTGGTACATGATTTGTGGCACCTGGAATCCTCGTAATGCAGAGCTTAAACCACTCCCACATAGTGACGCAGAACTAGACAACAGAGGAAAAGGTCTTACAGACCGAATTTCTGAAAAATGGAAACCTAGAGCAGATTGGACTTGCATTAACCAATGCATACAACAAGAAAATGAAACTGTAGATGGGTATTATGGTAGATTATTGGAATGTTTCAATAACCATAGTGGTATGGCTATTCCTGAAAATCAGACACTTGATACCTCGTATGAACAGCAACTGAAAAATGCGTTTTTGAAAGGTTGCATTGCACCTATCAGTAGCTTTATTACAAAGCATATGATAGATCATCGAACAAGTAGGCTAAAAGCCTTACTTGAATATGCTAGACATGCTAAAAGACACTTTAATAGTAAAAAGAAAAAGAAGACACAGGTCTTCACTGCTGAAGACGGAGCTGAGGTCTTTGTAGTACAGTCAGGTAAAAAGGGTAAGAAAAATGCCCAGGGAAATAGACAATCTGACAAACGGTCAGAAGAGTTTGAAGAAAGAAAAAAGAAAGGTGAGTGCTTTAAGTGCGGAAAGAAAGGACATTTAGCGAGGGATTGCAGGCAGAATAAAAAGGTAACTACGGAAAGCAAGGATGATGAAGACTGACTATATGATAGTGATGAAAGTCAGAGATCATCAGAAAAAGTTAACAAACAAAGAGCAAATGTAAATGTAGTAGAAGGGACAGAGGAAGTGCAAGTAGATATGGAGGATGAAGAAAGTGAAATTCTAGATTTGGCATTACTAAGCTTGGAGCTCTATCTGGCAGACATGAAACCGGAAGTTACACTTCTGGTGGAGGGGAGGGAAGTAAAATTCCTGTGTGACTCAGGAGCGTCACGGACATTGATATACCCCTCCAAGTTACCAGAAGACTCCGAATCACCTGATTATATATTAGTAAAGGTGGCAAATGGACAGCTATACAGGGAGCCACTCTCCCATGATATAGCAATAACTGACCCTGTTTCAGGTATGACTCAGAAAAGTAAAATCATAGTTTCTGCAAAATGTCCAGTAAATCTACTGGGAAGAGATCTTATGCAGATATTTGGCATAGCGATAGTTCCCACCATGCAGGGTATGGAGGCACAAAGGCAAATGGATACTTTTGTGGTGTGACTGGAGGGTGAGACTTTTTACTGGTACAGCCAGGACTTAGTTACGACTGGTCCAGGGGCAGTAACCGAGGAACTGATGAACGTAGCCATCAGTAAGGCCCCCTCCCTTGACACTGAACGACAGCATTTTTTACACTGTACTCTATACTACTGTAGCATACCAGCACCTGATAAAGAATATGAGCAAGAGTTATTTAAAAATCCTGCAAACAGATTAGTATTACGAACCTTGTATTGGGATACTGAGGGAAACAGTGTGGTAAGCTGTTCATTACCTCAGGAATTCATAGCACTGTACAAATCTAATCGACTACCGCATGTCAGCTTAACGAAAAACAAGAATGTGAAAAGGGCAGATTTAGGGGAAAAAGTAACAAGGTGGGAAAAACAAACTGATTCAGAATTATCAGAGCAGGGAATACAAAAACAGAAATTGAATTGGCTAACACAGACACATCCAGCTGTACACTTACAAACCAGTGAGGACAGCTGATTAGCATTCTTATTAGAAGAAGAAGAAAAAGCCTTGTGTGATATACCAAAGATTCTTTGGTCAGCAGGCAAGTCAGATGTAGGACTTATTCGAACAGCAGGACCAGTTACTATTACACCAAAATCAGCATTTAGACCACAAAAAAGACAATACCCCTTGAGGAAAGATGCAGAACAAGGAATCAAGCCTATAATAGCAGCATTACTCAAGGAAGGAGTACTGGTAGAATCTCTTGATTCACCATGTAATACCCCTCTATTTCCTGTTAAAAAAGCAAACGGGGAATGGCGGATGGTACAGGATTTACAAGCTGTAAACAATGCAATAATACCTAGAGCACCTACGGTGCCAGATCCACACACCTTGTTAAATGATTTGAAGCCGCAACAAAAATATTTCACTGTAGTAGATATAAGCAATGCCTTCTTTTCAATACCTATACATCCTGATAGCCAGTATTGGTTTGCATTTACATTTCAGGGTAAAAGGTATACCTATACTCGGCTACCACAGGGATATTGTGAGAGTCCAACAATATTTGCACAAGAAATGGCTAGCAACCTGGCAGGGTTTACCCCACCAGGAGGTAGTCAGATTCTGCTTTATGTGGATGACATCTTGCTAGCAGCCCCTACCCAGCATCAATGCAGGGAAGATACGATAGCATTATTGAAATTTTTAGCAGCACAAGGACACAAAGTAAACAAAAGTAAATTACAACTTTGGAGAAAACAAGTTGGATACCTAGGATATGTAATATCCAATGAAGGTAGAATATTAGACGAGGACAGAAAAAGCAATTTTACAAGCACCCAAACCAGCAACCAAGAAGGAAATGATGTCCTTCTTGGGAACGACTAATTTTTGTCGAAGCTGGATACCAAACTATGCTTTAGAGTCTGCTCCACTGGCTGATTTAATATATAAAACACCAATGGCAGCACAAGATTTGTTACAATGGACACCCGAAGCAGAAACAGCTTTTTGCAGACTAAAACAATTGATAGCTTCTTCATTAGTTTTAGGACTTCCAAATTACCACAAACGATTCTTTCAGACCGTAGATTGTAAACAGGGATATATGACGTCAGTTCTGATGCAACAGCATGGGATAAGCAACGCCCCATAGCTTACTATTCATCACAGTTAGACCTAGTGGCATGATCGTTGCCTCACTGTGTGCAAACAGTGGTCGCAGCTGCAATGGCAGTACAGGCTTCAGCCTCAGTGGTGTTATTCCACCCTCTCACATTGAGAGTGCCTCATGCAGTCACGATAATTTTACTGCAAGAAAAAATAGCATATCTTTCTCCTGCTAGACATCTTTCATGCATGACCATACTGCTGAGCCAACCTCATATGGTAATTGAACGTTGTACAACATTGAACCCGTCAACGTTACTTCCAACCCCTGTGGATGGCACACCGCACAATTGCCTGCAGGAAATCGAGCAAATAACCTTGCCCAGACAAGATCTCACTGATATGCCCTTGGATGATGCCGAGGTGACATTTTACGTGGATGGCTCGTGCAGAAGGGGTCCTACAGGGAAAAATCTAATGGGGTATGCAGTAGTTACAGATACAGAAATCTTAGAAGCCCAACCCTTACCGCATAACCTATCTGCTCAAGCAGCAGAATTGATAGCCTTAACATGGGCTTGCACTCTAGCGAAAGATAAATGTGTGAACATATATACTGACAGTCAGTATGCTTTCTCTACAGTGCATGTTTTTGCGCAACAATGGAAAAACGGGAATGATAACATCTAATGGCAAACCGATTAATCATGCGCAACTTATTTTGAACCTATTAGATTCTATTCAGTTACCTACTAAAGTAGCTATTTGTAAATGTTTAGCTCATACAAAACAACAGGATAGAATTTCAAAAGGAAATGCAAAAGCTGATGCAGCTGCAAAGCAAGCAGCCTCAGACTCAGAAACTTTACTTTTAACCGAGGAATTACAACCCTCTGAGATTTTAGATTTAGAAATGTTAAAAACAATGCAGACACTAACTACAAAAACAGAGAAACAAAAATGGGAGAAACGAGGTGCAATCCTCGAAAATGGACTGTATGTCTCCAAAGAGAAAAAAACAATATTGCCGTCTAATTTATTTAGATATGCAGCTTTGTTGAGCCATGGGCAGTGCCATGTCTCAACAGGGGGGATGGTACAGTTAGTAAATCGAATATTCCAAACATACGGATTCATAAATTATACAAATAAATTTTGTGCAGCATGTCATATCTGTAACAAACATCATGCACAAGGGGCATTTAAACCCAAGCAAGGAAGTTTTCCTACACCACCATATCCATTCCATACTATTTGTATGGATTTTATAGAATTGAGTAAATGTGAAGGGAAAAAATACTGTTTACTAATTATAGATATGTTTTCTAAATGGGTAGAAGCTTTTCCAACTAAAAATCCGGATGCAGCAACAGTAGCAAAATCCCTAGTAAAAGAAATAATTCTTAGATTTGGCATACCAGAAAGAATTTATAGTGACAATGGGACACATTTTGTTAATCAGACGATCCACCAACTTGGGAGATTCTTTGGAATCTCCTTAAAAAATCATTGTGCTTACCACCCACAGTCTGCAGGACTGGTGGAAAGGTACAATGGAATTTTAAAAAGTAAATTGAGGAAGCTAGTGAGCGAGACACAGAAAAACTGGATTTGCTGTTTGCCTTTGGCACTGCTGAACATGAGAACAGTTCCAAATGTAAAGGGTTTGACTCCCTTTGAAATGATATTTGGAAGGGCATATTATGTGCCGCAGTGGAAAGCTCTCATGCCTGCAGAACTAGAGGCTGACAGCTCATTAGCTAACTACATGAGAAAACTGTTAACAAATAAAAATGTTTTGCAGTTGAACTCTTTTTCAGATAAAAAACAGACCAGACTGTTGGAAGCAGTGCTGACTCCGGGGTCCTGGGTTTGGTTGAAGGTTACGAAGAAGAAGAATTGGGAGAGTCCAAAGTGGGAAGGACCGTACCAGGTACTGTTGGCGATGCCTTCAGCAGTCAAAGTTGCTGAGAGGACGTCCTGGGTCCATCTGACGCACTGTAAACCGGTAAAGAATTTTCAACTTGATAAACATTTTGTGACTGATACACAACAAAGGCAGGATGGCCAAGAGCAAAACGAGTAAAAATACAGATCAACCCCAGAGATGTTGTTTAATCATCTTGTTGACTATGCATTTACTGACTATGATTGTGACAACCTTCCTTTTGTTGTGTTTTTTTCTATATATAACCACGCAAGTGAAAGTGGGGAGATGTGATGAACTGTCTATAGACTGGCATCCGAACTTTAACACATACCTAGCTATGAAGCGTGTATATGTAGAGACTATGAACATTTCAAATTGCTGGGTTTGTACTGCTATACCAACAGCATATGGAGGACTATTAATGTCCGCTGTCCCCTTGGGGATAAATGAGACTTGGGAGAATTTACTTTTTGATACAGGATCTGTAAGATCACAAGACAAAATTGCATTGTATTTGCCTATCACACAGAGGGGAATAGTATGTTTTTATAAAAATGATACACTTCGGGTGGGTTGGAGCAACTGTAATATAACCATATCTTATAAATGTTACATTAAAGTTAAAGACAGAGGCACTGTTTGTAATACGAATTATGATTCATATTTGAGTTTAATGAAAACAACATTAAGTGAAGTGCAGAGAAATCCTGTTTTACATAAACAACTGTCTATCATTGACAAGAAAATGTTTCATGCAGAATGAACCCGCATCAGTACTAAAGTAGAAAATTGTTATTTTGTTTGTGGGAAAAAAGCATACAAATGGCTACCTGAGAATTGGTCCGGCAGTTGTTTTTTGGGTTATCTGGTTCCGGCCATAAGACATACTGCAGAATTACCTCTGGGTAAGATACGGAATGTGAGAGATGTAGCCAGGAAACCAGAAGGTCCAATCGGAAAACCAGTAAATCCAGTGGGACAAATCGAAGCTGGTTGGAAAGACCATCATTCCGTAAAGGATAGAGAAAAATTGACTCATATGGACTTGAGTGACAGTGTTATATCCTGGGCTGGAATACTTCCAGCATATGGAGCAGTCAAATCGATCTGTGAGTTGAGAAAGCTGTCGAAACTTCTCGAAGTAATGAGTAACGCAACTTTTTCTGCTCTCGAACTAGTGACTGATGAACTGAATGCGATGAGAACTGTTGTGCTACAAAATCAAATGGCTCTTGACTTCACCCTAGCGGCGAGAGGTGGTACGTGCGAGCTTATCAAAGAAGAATGCTGTGCGTTTATACCAGACAATCGACATGAAATTAATGATCACCTAGAGGTAATACAGCAGGTATCGGCCATGACTGAACCAGGCCCAAATCCACTGATGAGCTTTTTCCAGAATCTGTTTGGAGGGTGGGGTTCCATCCTAATGAACATCCTGATTGCTATTTGTGTGGGTCTACTCCTATTAGGAGCATGTGTCTGTTGTGGGATTCCCTGCATGAAAAGATTAATCAAAGATTTTATTGATATATCTGTAACTGAAACTTTGTACCAAGACACTGAGTTGGAGAAATTAATTTCAGACGAAATTCTTTCCGAAGTATAAAACTAAATGACTTACCTAGTTGAAAGTCCTTAAAGGAGAAGGCTAGGGGATGAAATAACATTGTTTATATTTCAGAATAGAATAAAAAGTATTAAAAGGGAGGAAAATGTTAGAAAAATACGTATTTGAACATATATAAAGTGCTAGTTAAAAAGCAAATAGTATATAATGCATTTTATTCTATTAATAATATGGCAATAAGAATGATTTTACATGTAATTGCTTGAAGCTTTGGAACTGCAGTGTATTTGAACTCTGACCCTGGCAGTAGCCAGCTTAGCAAGCTTATGTTTTTCACTAATGATTATCTGCTGGGTCAGGAAACTAAATGTATAAAGCATTGAAAATCTTCTTCTCCTTCCTTTGGGACAATTGGCCTTGTAAATGTTATCGAGATAAGACGCAGCTGTTGGGAGAATGTTGCAAGAAGAACAAAGAGGTGTATTACTAGACTGAACCAGCTATTGTATTCAAGCAGGCCTGAAGCCTTGAAGAAGTAACATTTACAGAAAGACATTATAACTGACCAGGTGCTTTGCAAGGCTGTATTATTCCCATGGGAAAACTTTTTAAAATATATAACATCAGCAATCGTTATGAATAGGATATTGTGAACTATAGTGATGTAGGTGCCCTGTGACTAACCATGTCAGAAAGGTGGGCACAAATTAGAAAGTAGAAACTATAAGAATTGTATACTTCCTGTATCATGTCAGACAAAATTCTGTACTTGTACGTTTTTTGCCTCCTGGTGTACACTAGTAAACTTTTGCATCTGAGCCTCCTGTGTTGTAATCTTTATTTTTATTTAACACTGAGAAAGAAGCGGAGCAGGACAGCAAGGCAAAATGGATGTGAAGAAGGCATTTAACTCTGCAGTCAAAATGCAGGCAGTGTGTAGAAATTTAAACTGGTGGTTGGGCATCATCTACCACTCCCTGGACAGATCAGTAGAGGAGGACAGTCTATCACTGTACCAGATAGAAGCTGTGGACCCTCCTTTAGCCAGAGCAGCTATAATCCACAGTAAAAAATGACTAGGATATTACCAGATTTTCTGACTCAGGAAGAATTTGTTCAGTTATTGAAAGAGGGCACCAAACAGAACAGCATTTTACTAAGTGCTCACTGGGTAGGGTGATTTCACAATAAGAGATGATATCTCACCTGGCAGCAATGATTATTTTACAGTATATTTGACCTTAGGCAGAGAAGTAGAGACCCAAAGGGCAAAGGAAGAAGTAAGAACAACAGAAAGGTGCACTACAGGCAGCTGGGATTGCAGAAGAAAGTAGGACAGCAGGTAGAAGCTGAGATGGAAACAACTTACATAAAATATTAAGAGAGAGTTTTCAGAAAGATATGCATGAGTGTTTGACAAGAAAGACAGAAAGTAAAATGAAGGAGGAGACCAAAGTGGCATAGCAGGGAAGTCAAGATGGTCCGCAGAAAAAAGGAGAAATCATTCAAATGATGGAAAGAAGTAAGTGGAGAATTAGGAGATGAAGTGCAGCAGGTTTACATTAAATCCTGGAAAGAAACAAATTAACAGCTGAGGAAGGTCAATAGTGGGCTGAAACAGACTAGCTAAGAGGTTGATCAGGAAAGGGAAAGAATTTTTCAGGTCCATTTCAGAGAGGAAGAAAGAAGACACCAGTCTTATCTGGATGATCCAAGAGGGACAGTAGTTAAGAACAAGACATTACTGAAACATTGAATGAGTTCCTCATCTCAGTATTCACCAAAGAAAAAAGAGTGAAGGATACCGTGCTGTGATGCGGAAGCAAAAGGAAGAGGGGAGTGAAAGATGGACTGATGGGTCAATGGAGAGGGAGATCATGGAAAAGGAACTGGTTAGCTTACAGAACAAACCACAAGGGCTGTAATGGGATGCCAGTCAGTGACCTGGAAAGCAGCCTGGCAGAGAACATACAAACTCTTTAAAGGATCTCTGGACAGTAAAGGAGTTACATCTGACTGGAAAACAGCTTCAGTTGTCCCCTTGTTTGTGTTAGATAATAAGGAGGTCCCCTCAATTCCTTCAATAGAAGAGTCCAGGATATTCAGTTCTATTATTTTCCAGACAACTTGACAATTTATGTAAGCCAGAATTTAAATGAAAATATGCAACATAGTCACTAAGAGGTACAGGCCAATGTCATGGAAGTGAATCTTTCCACATGCTCAGTCAGGGACATTATACTAATTTTGATTTGAGGTCTCATAGGAACCTAAAACACATATTAGCATTTAGACAGCACATTTCCTGTTAACATACTTATTAGGATGAATCACTGAGCTTATGAATTGGTAAAATAATTTAAAACAAACAAGCAAAAACAAATAAACAAAGCTAGCTTGTGATACTTTGGAGTTTACCTCTCCAGCCAATGCTGTGTATGGTCCTCTATGTAAGAGCTCAGAGTTAGACAAAGTCCACCCAAATATCAGGAGACTGATAGAGCTGTGCATGGGGGTGTGGACAATAAATACAGAAAACCTGAGACATGATAGGATTAATGTTGAAGTTTGAGACCAGAATAAAAAAAATTGTAGAAAATGTCCTTGATTTTTTGATAAATCCATGGACACACCACTCAAATGTACTGAGTTTATCAGAATGTCCAAATTTTTGCCTCATATGTTTGGGCTGGTCTTCATACATTTTGTGCTTTCCCGGCAAACCATTGATGCATGAAGTCACTCAGAAATGACATACATTTGAACTTCAGACCTCATATCCTTCAGAAAATGCACGATATCACAAAAGTTGTTATTTATTTCTAAGTTTATAATAGCAATATTTAAAATTTGTCTCTAATTTTGTGTCTTTGCTCCCCCCATTATTTTAGGCTTTGTCCAGATTTCTTACACTAAGCAGTTGAGAGGTACATCATGGAGAATGGACAGGATAGAGTTAACACAGATTTATTTGCACGGAAGATGACTACTCCATACCAACTAGTCAAAAAGATGCAGACATTTAAAGACAAGATTTAACTTTATTCGTTATGGAATCTGGCATCATTCCAGGGGGAGCCAGTATGTATTAGCTTGGGACTAAATCATTGGCAAGCCTTCCTATTTAGTCAGGGATAGTCTGCACCTCTCTTACCAAGGTTTATGCACTCTGATTAAAGTCTTTGCATTTACAGAGACATGGTTTACAAATCATGTCTTCAGATCTACTGGCAATTACAGAGGAGTATCAGCATTTGTCAAAGATATTATCACCTCATGATCATTTCCTCAGGACTCCAAAATTTGAACTCCTAGATGTCCAAATCACCCCAACCAAGATTAATTACCACTTCATAGCATTTCCTATGGGTGGACAAGGACTGAATTCTTGTCCCTCATTTGCTTGGAATTCATCACACCTACAATTGGAGTTCCTCCATGGGAAATTACTGTTGGCGAGTTGTGCCAGCAGTGATGTACTTTTTGGGGAATTTCCCCCTTCTTTGAGTTGGTATGACTGTGGAGTTGATATATATATCTATATATATATATATATATATATATATATATATATATATATATATATATATATATATATACATTTGTGGTTGTAGGGGGCTTGCCTGTATATTGGGGGATACAAGGGGCTTTCCCCTCCTGCTAAAACACTTAAAAAAGTGGGTGTTTTTCTGGTTATTTTTCAAGGGAATGTAGTTTGGAGATGCCCATCATCAGCGGGTTAATCTTCATAAACTCACAGTGAAAGGACTTCATAGCTAGTTATACAATGCCCTCTATATCTCCTTCTGGCCACAGTAGCTATTTTAATGGCTTAGCTGAAATCTATAGTAACCCCAACACCTTTCTATTTGGGGGAGTTTAACTATACAATTTGGGATTTTAACTATTGGTCAATAAACTGACTGACCTACACCACCAAATGTTGCACAGATGGCTACTGTATATGAAAGTTCTCATTTATTTTATTTTACTTTATTTGTTTTTTGCACCCCTGCAAGGCTGAGACCATTGACTCCTATACCTGCACCTAATTCGTTCCTTGGTCACATGAGCTAGGAATTCTTAGACAGGTGTGAGCCCTATGTTCCATTTAGTCTTGCACAGAATTCCCCCATGAGCTCACCCTCTCATGGCAAGAGCATGCCAGCTTTGCTGGTTCTGCAGTGTGACTTATCCTCTCCCCAAGCACAACACTCTCTTCCCCTTTTGGTGTCTTATCTGAGCCTTTGCATCCAGAAATCCCCTCAGCTGACAGTGTAACTGTACACAGCAGAGCAGACTTGACAGAGTCAAACTCTATTGGGTGCCAGTCTAGTGCTCTAACTAGGTGTCATCCTTGTGGTGAGTGAGGGGCACCTTCCTCTTCACAGTATGAAAGAACCAACAGTGGCCCCTTACTCTCATCCACCTACAGATACCCATGCTAGTTTCACATTTCAGCTGCCTGTGACAGCTTTAGCCCTCGGTGCCAAAAAGTGGCTTACATTCCTCATTTATTTTAAATGCTCATATCCACTCATTCTAACATCTGCCATATTTTATATCATTTATTCTTTGTTGCTCTCTCTTCCAGTTCTACAGTCACTACAATCCTTTATCATTTTTCAGCAATATCAGCAAAATATGCCTTGCCTTCCAGACTTCTCTTCTTTCATATGAGCCTTACCATCTTACCTACCATGCTATCCATCACTAGGAGTGTCTCAATGTATCGAAGGCAGTTTAGGTAACTGCAATTTCAGCAAAATGTTGTGGCATAAGCATTTTCACTGATAGTGGAAAATTACCTTTTCAACATCACTGTTGACCTCAAAGTAGGTATATTTAAGTTTGGAGATGTGGGGGTGTTACACCTACATGCAGGGTGCAGGAAGGGCACAGAAAGATTTACTCCAAGTTTCACTGAAAGTGCTTTGTGGTTTTACATGCGGAGAAAGTTATGTTGATCTGGTAACATAAATCATCCCTTGTTATATCCAGCATCTGCTTTTATCTTCATAAATGCATTTATAATGGTTTTATAGTTATAAATACATCACATTGATATCTTCAGACAAACTATGATAAATAGTAATGCAAAGTTATCAGTATGCAAACTAGCTTGTCTAATTATTCATTAATATCATGGACACCCCCCCCCCCCCCACCCAACACAGCCAGTCTTAATGGTCACTTTTATTTAGTATAAATATAAGGGCTATACCTACTATTTTTTTTAAATATAAATATTTACCCTGGGATTCAGAGACATAGCTTCTGTGACCATAGATTCCCTCTCGTAGGTATAACTTGTGTGATGTGGCTCAAGAGTTGTTACCAATTAAGGAGGTGAAAATTTGCAGCTCAGTTTGCAGTTAATTCATAAATCTGAAAAAAAAAGTCCAACTAGAGCCAACCAGTTTTGCCAGTCACTAAAGCACTTGTAAAATTAACACTGCTGCAGCCGGATATACAAACCGTTTCCAATTTATTAAAAATAATTCCACAAATGTAGATTGAGCGCTTTCTTCCCTGTAAGTAGGGATTTCATCAGAAATGCATTAAACTGCATTACTAACATTTAAAAAAAAACACTTACATATTTAATATAGACTGCACATATATAATAATAAACTGATACCAAAATCTCCTACATACAAATTATTTCACAAAAGCTGCTTTTTTATGTAACAAGGGCTTAATGGGGATTTTATCTACTAAAAATGTTTTAGTAGTATATTTTTAAACAAATGAAAATGTGTGTTTTAAAAGTTATGGGATATATGTTTCTTTATGTGCTTAATTGGATGATGTCATGTTTTAATTTAGTATTTAAGGGGAAATATGGTATGTAATGGCAGATTCTGATGAAATCCCTACTTACAGGGAAGAAAGCGCTCAATCTACATTTGTGGAATTATTTTTAATAAATTGAAAACGGTTTGTGTATCCAGCTGCAGCAGTGTTATTTTTACAATTTATAAATCTGCTCATGCTAGGAATATAACCTTCAGTGATAGAGAAGAACTTGGAGTCATGGCTAGGATCGTGCTAAGGAAAACTGATAAGCAGAGAGAGATGCACATGCTTCAGTATTTGCACGCACTCCATGACAAGAGCATATGGAAAAACAAGCACTCTCCTCTAAAAGGGCCACTGCAATGATTAAATCTGTTTTTGATGATACAAAGGGATGTGGAAATGGGAATATAAGGCAGTAGGAAAAGGGGTAGCAAATTGGGAGTTTAAGACAATAAGAAAAGGGGCAACAAGTAGAGGATAATACGCAAGGAAAACAGGGAAGGTAAGGATGGAAATGGGAGGAGGGGGGCACAATTTCTTTCATAGGACCTATTCAGAGGGCTAAATGTGGAAAGTGCAGTCAATCCAGGTACTCAACTTAGAGTCCTAATTGTTTTGTAACTCTATACAAAAGATCAATTTCTTGTCCAGGATACTGTAACTGTGATATGAAAAGAGTGATCTGTTTAGCCACTCGCCTTTTGTGTCAAGCATTTTATGTAGGAAAAACAAAGTAAGTTGATAGGAAGGTTATATGAACATATATGATTTGAAAGGGAAGACTTTGAATAATGCTCTCTTTAAACATGGTATAGAATGTGGACATTACAAGAAATCTTTATTTTCTTATAATTGAAAGAATAGTAAAATGATATGTAGATCGAACATCATGGAAAAAACAGGATTAAATGATCACATATCTATTTTATGTATTCTGGTACTATCAGGCAGCTAAATTATAAGGTTATTTTATTTAACATTTCTCATTTATTTATCATCATTGATTATTTAAAAGGCAAGATATTTAGCTTTTAAAACAAATAGATAAAATTAATAGAATCAGAATAAATATATTTATTGAGTAATATTTATATATACTTAGGTTTATATTAATTGAGCTAAGTACTCATTTTTCATTTTAAAATGGAATTAAATGAATCATATTTAGTTAGAATAAAATAAATATCTGGATTCCATAACATTCACGAAATTCAGTGCATTTTACCAATATATGTACAAAAGTTGCGGATAAGCCAATAATATGCAAATATGCCTCAATGAACGTAGAATATCTTGGCGCAAAACATAACTGCCCATCAGTATTGTTGCACTGTCTAGCAGTCACAGTAAATCCAAATTCTAGAAAAGTGTATCATAAACTCTGATGTGCAGTACCAAAGCTATAGAAACTATACAAGCCGAGTGTAAGATGCAGGACATTTAAAGGAATATATATTTACAGCAATCCATCCAGTAAGTCCACAAACAACTACAGATTTCTCTATAAGTCATATACTAATAAAATATATTCACTGGAAAAAAAAAATGAATCTGACTAAATCCATAAAATTTCCAATAAAAAATTAACAAAGTTGAACCGCAATCATGGCCACTTCACCAAGGCTAACAGTAGCTAACAATGCATGCAGGACATGTGTGGGTAGCACAAGTAATGTACACACCCAAGGAAATATGGGAGCAGAAAAGCAGATGTGGGGTATGGGTGAAAAAGGGCCACACAAGGCATCTGTTAGAATAGGAATGTCTATGGGACAGTCAGAAGGACATGGGCAATTTGTTCTGGTGGGAATAGGCCCCATTTTGTTTTTGAGACTAGAAGGAAAGGAAAACACAAGGAAAGAGGAGGAGAAGGACAAAAGAACAGGTATACACATATAACACATAGCACAAGACATGACAGACAAAGGTCAGAAATGAACATAAAGGAAAGATACGGTACACAGATAGCACACTCTATAACATGGGCAGTGGAAATGGACAAACAGAAAAGGGATGCATCTCAGTCATGGTGAAATGCATAATTACATAGGTACCTATGCACTATGACATTCTGACATGTTGTAAACAGTGTGACAGTCATAACTGAATGTGTATGACTGATGGCCAGTGCGTGTTGTATGGGAAGAAATAGGGATCACAGTACACCTTGGATATGGAATCCAGTATCCAAGTAGTCTATCAGCAGTGCAAGTGTAAGCCAAGCAACAGCAAGGATGACCAAATACAGCTAAGGAAATGATGGAGAAGATCAGCAGAGGACAGAAAAGAAGCTCTGACCATGCATGCCAAAGGCAAGCAACCAAGCACAGTGCCAAACAGCATTACTGTATCAAACCAACATACTGGCTGCTACTTACACAAGTCAGTGTATAGAACTCAAGCAAACATGAAATGGAATGTATATGTCAGAGATGTATGCCATGTCAGAGGCAACGCAGGGGTATAGATGGATACGTGTGACCTTCATTGGCCTAACAGGAATCTGTCAGAAAGCAATGTCAATACACTTACACATACCAAAGACATGGACTAATAAATGGTAGAAAATTTATGAATAATGCTATATAAGGAGTGTCTAGTTGTGCAGATGAATTATGACAAACTACTTCAGGTAGTATGTAACACACAGGTATAATAGGAACAAGGATGTAATGCATGGTATACGTTAACCTTCATTTGCATTATTATCCATGTTGGGATGTCCAACATGTGCGCAACAGCCAAAGACATTGCCAACAACCCACAGACATTGCCAACATACTGGCAGACAGGTTCAGTGCAAATTTCTCCCTCCTCCTCCCAAAGGAGAAATATCTATCCCACCAGAGTCTCTAGCTCCCAAACATCTCAGATGCCCAGTTGGTTTTTATGCTACAGGATGCCAAAAAAGCCAAGCTGCAGCGTGCACTGTGGTCCACTCCTCCACAAAGGTGCTTTCTACAGACCCTGAATTTACCCCCACATAAGCTGAGCAGCCTTGTCTGCAAAGCTATGGAGAGGATCATAATGGAACTCATAAGAACTTGGACTTTTTTTTGAAACAGTCACTAAGGCCATTGATGAGGCATCATAAAAAAAGCTCACCAGCTTAGATGTAAACCATGTCACAAGATGATGGGGCAAAACTGGCTCAGGACAGAACACACAGGGTTAGTGACAAAATTGAAACTGCAAACTGCAACTGGGCACCATAATTGAGACTCAGACATCAGACACCATCCTCCAGAAGGTCTCAATAGAAATATACCTACTGGTGCCATGGCCTTGGCCAAAAAAAAAAAAAAAAATATATAGTCATTAAAAAAAAAAAAGGTAACCCCTAATTATCACATAGGTGTAATCCATTAAAACGGAAGAATCTTGACGAGTGGATGGGATCGAGAGGGTTTACGGGGAATCATCTCCTGTATCACTGGGGACAGAGGCACAGAAAATTAATGGGTATAGTATTCTCATCAACTATGAACCTATAAGAGTTGGCACAGGGTGCCGTTGTATCCATACAACTGTATGATAATGTAACTTAATGCAAATGAAGGTTAACATATACCATGCATATGTACAAGACATATGCCCAACCTGCAAAGGGGGCAGGGGGGGTAAACAACACAGGCCTACATCAGGGATGACATGCCAGCAAAGCAAGGTAGGCAAAGAATAAAGCATCACTATGTGGGCACATTGCAAATGCATGTGTACACCACGTAGGGTGGTGCTGAAGTCCACACAAGCTGCATTAAAGCAAATGCCAAATGTATGTCATGTGGGCCGACTGCATTGCTGATGGCACTAAACATGGCTGAGTACAAATCACACACACAGTAATGTGCAATCATCAAACAGCAACAGACACATGTACACAAAATAAGAATCAGTATCATATACACATATACGCTGTCATGCCAACATACAACAAAAGGTGAAAAAAACATCTGTGGTGAGATATATATCACTGAGCATGGGTATGCCTGAGTAAAAGACAGTCCTGTGAACAAGAGGACAGTACAGGAACATGGATTAAATGAATGTTCACGGTCACAAAGTACAGTGGGGTTTCCTGTATTGATCAAAGTATGTTTGTGTATGTAAAAGAGTGCATATGTACACCAACTGCTGAAATATGGGCATGTATGCAAACATATTCATGCATGTTGTAATATAACAGAAGGACAAAGAAGGCATTCTGGACTGTTGCTATTTAAAACAGCAATTCCATGGTGTATACATGAATGGTGTAGTGCCAGTCTACGCAGTATGGTATGTGAAGGAGGACTGCATATATATATATATATATATATATATATATATATATATATATATATATATATAGCAGCCACCGTAATATGATATAACATGGCACCATTCATGGCCAATACATGCTACACACCCAGTATGCCAGTGTGATAGCATGACACAACAGTGCCATGGATTGCACAAGGGCATGTCATGTTGGTGAACAGATATGAGATGGCAACCCACAAAACGTACCCATCTCATTGTGTTACGTATGAACAATGAGGATAATGTTTGCAAGTTTCTGTCAATCCCACACATGTATACAGTGGAACTATTGTGTCAGTAGCAGCATGTTACCTGAAAAATCCATAAGTGTGACATACAGAGCCACCGTGTATTGGGCATAATAAGAATATGCTGCACTGCATGCAGAGGAGTACACATATACACACGGATGTAAGGAGTAGCACATCTGCCTACATGGATCAGTGTGTGCATCAAGTACAGCATTTCATGACATCAACATGAGTACTGCATGTTTAATGTGGTAAGGTGTGTCATGCTCCAGGTGCAACATAATGCAAAATGTCACATGACATCTGCATTGTATGGTCAGACAATGTATCATATAAGCACGGCAGCAATATGCTATGTATGCACAAGTGTGCCTATACAGTCCAGTTGCTTATATGACAAACACTATGGTGATAGCAGTACATGACTAGATCACACAGACAATACTTATGGTTCTTAGGGTCCACCCACATGGGGCTGAACATCACAAAAGATCTTGCAAGCTATTTCCTTGAGGGAAACACCTATGGCCTACATCATGTCCTGTTAAAAATTCCCCATCAGGCCCCTCATCTGAGTCCAAAAGACATCAGTCATAACTTCTCTGATCTGGTTCCCAAAAATTGTCTGCCTTTGGTGGTGGTCAATGTCTCTTCCAGGATGCAGCAGGGATGATGGCATGTGCAGCTCCAGGTCTGTCCTCGTCATCATCATTGGCCCCATTATGGTCATGATTTTCAGACTCCGAGTACTCAGGCAGTGGTCTTGCTTGTTCCCATCTCCAGTGTCTGATAGGAGGGTGGCCATGGGTCCTATAATCTGTCAAGGTGAAAAACATAAGAAAGAAAGAAAGAAAGAAAGTACATAATATGCATTCCAGCAACTATATGAGTACATAACATACCCACTGTCACACATTCCACAGGCAGAAAACATTCAGTATCACACATTACACTAAGGTATGCCCATACGCAAATCTACCAGCACAGGTGATGTAAGGCATAAATCCAAACCATAATGATACAAATCAGTTGTTTATCCTTCCACACATTCCTGTGCAAAACATGGCTGTCATAAAACACAAACTGATGTGCACATAGAGAATGTAACAGGCAGTATTACTATGTCATCATCATGATCCCTTCATATGAGACACCAATACTATATAGGTATTATTAAAACCTACTTCTCAGATGATATGTCCTATAAGGAGTATGTATACATTCTATAATAAAAAAGTGAAGCTAGCAGGTGGACAGTCCTGTGCAAAACACATTTTCCAATTTCCTATTATCAATATGTATGGATGATCTCAATAGAGACCCATTTCTGGTCTACTATATTCATCACAGAATGTCAACAGGTTACTCCAGTGCATGACATAGTATGCAATACACAGCTTATCAGGGAAACCCTGACATTACCCAACCAATTAGTAACCAACCATCATTACACATGATAAATGAACATGCACAGCCAGCACATGTATATATCATGGCAAGCATGGCATGATAATGTGGGATGCACCAGTAACAAGGGTCTACTTTACAAAGCAAGTATTACACTGTAACACTGCATTGAAACTGATAACATAACACAGCTGCAGCCTGTAATAGGTAACACTTGATGTATGCCTCACCATATGATGTCACTACTCCCATGTTACCTATGTTGTATATGTACCTCACGCATTTATGTTGAAGTGTCAATATCTTAATTACTCACAACTGTAACTCAGGTGTCTGTGCAAGAATGAGTCATGTTAACAGCCCTCTAATAACCCATGTGTATTATGAAGATACAGTAAGATAAAAAATGAGTGGGAAATGTAAAACTTGCATGCTAATGAGATGAGATGAGCAATGCAACATGCTCATTGAGTGATACAACAACATCAAATATTTGGAATCACCCTAGAACAACTGGACAATCATAAACACAGTGACAGTATGTTGTCCAAGTTATGCTTAAAAAGGGTTAACAAGGTGCTCTGTTTAACCTGTACTGGAAGTTTATTCCAGAGAAGAGGCAACCTCTGGGAGACATATCTGTCTCTCCAGCAAGTCCTGATGATGTCACATGCTAGGTGAAGGTCCCTAGTGCGAGTGAATCACATACCATTTGACTTACAAATGTACATCATTTCCATTAGCATTTCATGTATCACAGTTGCTAATAATTCAACAAAAAACATAAAATGTAAAACAGGCAACAGTACTGCGAATCATAGATGGAATTGGGAGGATGGCAAAACTAACCATGAGGTAATTTAACTGTTACCTTAGTGTAAGCTACTAATTATTTCACCTGTACTTGTAAATTATCAGAGGAAGAAATAGCATATCACAAGACAGGGCAGAGTAATCAAAGGTGGGGGGCTAAGTCTAAGTAAAGAATTCATACATGAGGAATGCCAGTGAAATTCTTAACAATCATTAAGGTTCAACATTCAATTGAATTTGGGATGCTATTAAATGCTACACCTATGATTGTTCACACTGAAATTAACAACTGTACAGATTTAAAACACCAGCTTGCACATAACTTGTTTGTGCATTTTACATTTACCTAAGGGTGAAGTCATAACTGAAAGGGTCTTTGGAACAGACCATCTACCTGTTTACCTGTTTAATAAACTGAAGGAAATAATAATAAACAAACTTCTCAGTTAATGCAACAAACTACTATATTCCAACCTCCCTGTCTGTAGTAAGGTATGACACTATTTGCAGCTTATAATTAGTTCAAACAAAGAAACTGCAAGACATTTATAGCACCTAGCCTTCAGCACAAATAAATAAAGTGACAGGTCCATTCTAATGTATCAGTTGTGAAAACAACCTCAGTATCAGTACTCATGACAGCTGTCAGCTTGGATAGTTTTACTGATGTACTGGACATTTAAGAGCATTAAACGGGATGATGATGGGGATGACATTACAGTCAAGTAGCAGACACAACTAAATTCTTCTGAAGAAGAGCTGGAGCATAGCTCTCAAAGAATCAGGGGCAATCAGTGACAATTTTAAAATGTTAGTACTATTAATTGACAGAAAAAGAAAATGTTAATGAATGCACATTTTCTGAAGTAAAAACATGTTTACAACTCTAACATAAGTGCAATTTGCCACCTTTACTCCAAAAGTCACTAGTTTTAGGGGGGATTAAGAGGGGCAGAGCTAAAGTTTGAGTAAAAAATCAGGGACAGTTTGAGAGGTATGATTTTGTAAAGGAAAACAAAAGCAAGGGGGATATTTATTTTTTAAAGAAAAAATGTGAGCACTTTCCCTTAATTAGGGATACACAAGAGACATAATAACAGTGTGAACTAGGGCTTAAACCAACGTTTTGGAGAACAAACTGCAATCAATACATCAGCAGAAGTGGACAAATCGCCCCCGGAGGAGGGGTAAGTCTCTGTACAAAGAAGTCAATAAACGGTGAGGTAAAACTCCTGAAACAATTTCACCTCGCCTAACCTGCGATAATGAGTATGGACCAATATGCGAAATCAATGCACCGTTTGTCACATTTAATCATTTTATATGGCTGAGGCTGATCACGCAGACCCCCCCCCCCAACTGCTTAGTGTGTCATCCTCCTAGGATACAATGAGTTTACCTGAAGACTGTTTTGATTACTGGAGTCACGGAACAGATGTTTTTTTAACAAGCAGCAAAACAAAAGGTAAGGAGAAGAGTCTTCTCTGTATTATAAACCAACCAATCCACAATACCGCAGCAAACTGGACTTTAAATGAGGAGGGCTGCCAACAAGACAGAAGAACAGCTGGAGGAACAGGTCTCTCCAAAAGTAATGACTAAATTCACTCTCAAATATGTAAGCCAGAAGAGACTTTAATTAGTGAAGCAGAACTCCACAACAGCAAGGTTGGTCTTTGTCAACTGGAATCTCCACTTCCAGCCTGACGTGGCTGGCACAAGTTTTTTTTTTTACATTAAACACATATAACCAAGTACAGACAAGAATACATGGAGACCTCTCCCCTCCTGATTCCTATTTATCATTGCACTTACTGCTCGGCGCTCCATCGCTGTAGCTTGGATCTGTGACCCTGTTCCTCTGTCCTTCACTCCTTCCCCTTCTTCAATGGTTCACTCAGCCTGTTGAAGGTAGCTATTACACTCCAAGTCGAAACTTGAAGAACAGTGTTTTAAGCTCAGTTCAATCTAAGTGTTGCTGAACATTGTGTGACCTATAAATCCTTAGGTTACGTTGTACACTCATTATTGTCCACCAACTAATGTATCACTACACTACATACATTTTTAATAATCACTACATATGTAACTGCAATACAAGCACTGTAATGATGACCAGTGAGTATGTACCAAGCAGACATAAATGATGAACATGAGTGGCTTTGTGGACAACAGTTCCTGAATACAGGCTACAAGTGCTTTGTAAACAAAGCATTACCATTTGTGGTAGACAGAAGCACTAGCCATGTTGGACTGAAGTACATGCTACACATTTTGCAAACAAGAGACACTGATTCAGTAGAATAGGCAGGCCATATTTACTTTTATTTATTTTATTTTGCATTTGTTGACCGGGATAGTCCGACTGGATACATGTCCATTTTCAGCGGAGGCCTGGGGAGAAAAGCTCCAAGATAATAATACACATTGAACAATTAGTAAATGCTAGTTTCAAGCAGATTACAGTCATAAGCAATACCAGCATTTAGCACATATAGTACTTATTATAAAACACTTTACAAAACATAGCATTATTTTCAAAGTTAAACATACATAACATTACATTCAGGTTTAAGACACACTGAGCAGCAGTTATACAATTGACCCTTCCAGAAATGGAGTGGTAGAAAAAAGTTAGAAGTAGTTGAAGGTAAGGCACCTAAGAAATAGAGAGGTCACTAGTCGGGGTTAGTGCAAGGACATAAACAATGAGTTGTGAAGTATTTCTTGAGTTTGTTTTTGAATTGAGTTAGTGAGGGTTCTATGGTCGTCAGCTGTGAGTCTGTTCCATATTTTTCCAACAGAGTTGGCAAACAGAGAGTCCCCAGCTGAGTAGTTGGATTTGTATGTTTGAACTAGGAGTCTAGTGGATGATCACAGTGGCTGGGTGCTGGTATAGAGGCTGATAATATTTTTTAGTGCAGATGTATTTTCTGGTTGGTAAAGGAGTTTATGTGCCACTATTAGCTGGTTGAACTGCAGTAGGCTTGGCAGCTCAAGCCATCCTAGGTGATTTAGGTTGTGACAGTGGTGTGTCCGGTAGGCTGTGCCAGTAGCAAATCTGGCAATGTGGTTATAGCAGGATGATAGTTTATTAAGATCTGTTTTGTTTAAGTTGGAGAATAGAGGTGAGACATAGAGAAGAGCTGATAGCAGATGGGAATGGGCAATTGCAGTTCTAGCAAGTTGGGTAAGGAAAAGTTTGATTCTGTAAAGAGAGACAAGCTTTTTATTAATGGTTTTGATAGTTTGATTGATATGCACATCAAACTTCAGGTTGTTATCAACTATGACACCCAGTAGTTTAGTTTGGGCTTCTGGGGAGATGATAGTGCCATTGTTAGCAGTTATGTTGAAGGCTGGCAGGGAGGTCCTGCATGTGGGGGAGACGAGGAGCAACTTAGTTTTGTTGGGGTTTAAGATTAAATGTTGATTGGAGAGCCATTTTTCCACTGTATTGAAGGTAATTTGGGTTAATGTGAATAAAGTAGCTGGTGAGGTGTCAGAACAAATCAAGGTGGAGTCATCTGCATATTAAATGCAGGTAGCATCTGGGATGACTGAATGAAGGTCGTTGATAAAGATGGAGAAAATAAGGGGTCCTAGTATTGAGCCCTGGGGGACTCCTAATGTGATAGGTAGACAAGATGATAGCTTGTCCTGCCATAGGACTGCCTGTTGCCTACCCTGCAGGTAAGATTGAAACCATTGGAGTGCATAGTTGTTTAAGGAGAAGGCCTTCAAGGTATTTATAAGCATTTTGTGGTCAACCGTGTCAAAAGCCTTGGATAGATCTAGAAAGAGTGCTGAGGATAGTTTGTTATTATTTAGTTGTGGTTAATCACGTTAGAGAAAGAGAGGAGGGCAGAAGTAGTACTGTGGTGTGGCTGAAAGCCATGCTGAAAGTTGGACAACAGCTTGTTCTGTGTGAGGTAGTGCATGAGCTGTATGTGTACACACTTCTCCATAATTTTAGCTAGAGGTGACAGAATAGCTATGGGTCTAAAATTTGACAGTTCAGTGGAATTACCTCCTTTATGGAGAGGTATGACATGGGAGATTTTCCATATAGTGGGTACAGTAGCTTCAGATATAGCTCTGTTGATCAAGATAGAGATGGGATAGGCTATGGTGTCAGCAGCCTTTTGCAGATAGTCTGCTGGGAGGAGGTCAGCAGGCAGGGTGGTGGGTCTTAGTTTCTTATGTAGGGCATGAATAAGTTGAGTAGGAACAGGTTGGAAGTTAAAGTATGTTTGGGTACTGGGTGTGGCTACATTAGAATTAGAGCCATTGGGAGAGAGTTGGCTGGCTAGAGACTGGATAATCTCTATGAAGAAGCTGTTGAAGTTATTAGCAATGTCTACTGGGGATTTTTGTTGAGAAGCTGAGGGGGGGGTTGAGTGGCGGTTTGGCTGGGTGGGGTAGTTTGTTTATTCCTGCCCAGAACTTTTTAGGTTTGTTTTGGTGTTTTTGCAGTAGATGGTAGTAGTGGTTCTTTTTGTCTAAGGTTATGGATTTGTTGGTGTCATTCCTTAGCTGTCTGAATCTTAGTTGATCAAGTGGGGCTTTTGTTTTTCGGTAGGTGGTCCATGCTTTGTTTCTGAGTGAAATCTTGGTTTTGGTATCTTTAGAAAGCCATGGTGCAATATTAACTTTGGTTCTAATAGAGCGGCTGAGAGCATGGGAGTTAAGAATATCAAGGAATTTGGTGTTAAAGTATGCTACTGCTTCATCTAGGGGGAGACTTTTTAGTACTGACCAGTTGCATGCCTTAAGTTCATTTTGAAACTTGGTGAGAATACAATTCTTGTCATTTCTTAATGTTCAATAGGTGGGTTGGTAGGAGCAGTCTACTTTGAGCTTGATTACATAGGTGAGATAAAGGTCACTTATTTCATCAGGCAAAGTCCCTGATTTATAAGATTGAAGATGGGTATTGATGAGTATCCGGTCTATGGTACTTTCCTTGTTATTGGGTTTTCCTGTCCTGGTGGGGGAGGTTATGATTTGAGTAAATGTATAGAGGTTTATGTGGATTGTGGAGGTTTCACAAGAGCAAGTATTCCAGTCAATGTTGAAATCCCCAAGAACAATTGTTTCTTGGGGGTGGTTATTGGATAACCAATATAAGAAGTCTTCTAAGGTTTCTGTGTTCCTCCCTGGAGGAATGTAGACACAATGTTTACATTTTTGCTTTTGTTAATTTGTAGTTTTGAGATAAGAATTTCAGCATTATTGAAATGGGGTGGTTGTTGGGTGTCTATGCTGACAGATAGGGTAGACTTGTAAAGTATGGCTACCCCACCATCCTTTCTGGTGGTATGGCCAGTCGAAACATACTATATCCTGGTGGCAGAATCTCATGGCCCTTGGTGGCAGACTTCAGCCACATTTCTGTTAGGCATAATATATTTGGGGAATGAACAGCTAAGAGGGAATGCAGGTGCTGAGTTTTGTTATTTATGCTCCTAATGTTTAGATGGCAGGCCAGGAGTGAGCTAGGAGGTCTATTGTTGGAGCTATGGTGGTAGGGGTATAGTAGGGGGATTAGGGCCAACAGTGGGGATGGACCAGGGTTTGGGTGGATGTCGCCATCCTTTGTGAGGTTGTAGTGTATCCTGAGTATGAGTTTTAAGATTCTAAATAAAGTTTTGTAATAGTGTCTAGTTTTATGACTAATGTAACTAAGTCTAGTAAGATGGTAGTATTCAGGGGTTAAGGAGGTAAGCATGAGGGGAGTGAGTAAGGGTGCATTATTTGTTGTAGATGTGCATGTTTGGAATTTAGGGTAGTGGAAACCTGGGTGATCCTGATATTCGTAGGCGGTTAGGAGATATGGGATGAGTAAAAGGGGTAGAAATATAGTTAATAAGACTATTTTGGGTGATAGCATACCTACTGAATGGTACTTGAAACTTAGGCAAAAGGAATAGTAGAGTTAGAGGATTGGTGGTATCAGGTTGAGAGTGGTGCTGTTTAGTGGCAAGTTGTTACTGATTTGTTTTAAAAAAGTGGGGTGTGGTCTAGTACCAATAAATGTAGCAGCACCAGGGGTGGTAGGAATTTAGGGGCAGGGTGGGGTGCGAAACAAGCCCAAGTGAAGCGAGGGCAAGCGGAGCAGGGATGAACCAATGCCTGTACTAAGTTGTGGCAGTTTAACCTGTATGAGGAAAGAGGGGGGTGGGGGAAAAGAGAAGGCAGTAGGAGTGGTTAGAGGAATACCTTGATTGACTGACACCACACCAGAGGTAAGATGAATGTAAGGGACTAAAATCTATACTCACTTCTGTAATGTTACTTGCACTCAGCACTTTAATTTTATTTATGTTTAGCAGGAAAGACAGACCAACAGTATACAATTTTGAGGATTATTACAAGGGTTACTTGTTCAAATGTCAGACAAGTAAGTAAAACTTTCAACAGGAATCTATGTCTGAGTGTTAGAAAGCCAGAAAGGTATAAATTATACCTGTAAAAATTAGGGTCAGAGAGACAAACGTAAGAGTCAGTGTACTTTAGTTACAGGGGAAGGAGGCAAACACTCAAGTATAAAAGAGCCCTATGGCTGACCAAAATGGTGACTTGCTTAATTACACAGCGATGTAAGAGAATGCTTAACAAATGCTTTTTGTGTGTGTAACCTACTCTGATTAATTGCTGGGAGAAACAATTGTTGTTGTGTTTTCCAATTGCAATCCTGTAGACACTGTTATTCAGGAGCTGCAGTATGTTAGTGTAGGTAAATGTGAAGTTCAACTAGGAAAAGAGAAAAGCAAATAGTCTAGGGTGAGCATTAAGGCAGCAACAGGCAGTTATTTTATAATAGTACATTCAGAAAGTTTTTTTTGGGGGGGGTACAGTAGCAAACTTCAGAATGGATTAAGATTGATAGCTAAGAAACCTTAGCAAGAGAGCAATGCAATAAACAAACACTTGTCAGATTTTAAAGATATACCAGTAAAACTAAACCATTTCACAATTGTACAACTGGAAAATTGTCAGTAAAAGCAATTCAGGTAAAGCTAGCACAAGATATTCAGGTCATAAAAGCACTTCTTCATAGTGTGTGTGCAATTTAAACATTAAAAACATATGCAGCAAGTATACAACAAAACACTCAGTGAGCACCACTACCAAACCTTGAAGTTTGTCACTACCTACTATGCAAACAGCAATAACAGTACAATTAACTTGAATGTAAAAAAAAAAAACTGTGACAGTTATACAGAACTTTCTGTCATCTAGACACTACATGGAGTTATTGCAGTTAAATAAATCAAAGAAAGGAGTGAAAACAAGGATCAGGGTTTCACATTACATGATTGGTAAACTACAGTCCAATGTGCCCTATATGTTGTGCATTTGTAAACCAAAATATACAAGCCTGACTGCACATCACTACACTCTTCCCAACAAAAATACACAACAGTAACATTTCATAGATCAGAGTCTCAATCATTGCAACAGAACACATAGCTACAATTAACAGACAAATACACAGGACTTCCTGTTCATCACTGGTATGTCATACATCAAAATGTAGGTTAGGTAGGAGGCCAGAAAATGTCTAAATAAAATTTATTGTTATGTACCAAATTATACCTCACAAATTTCTCTGATACTCAGGCATGTCCCTGATTGTGACTCAAAGTGTAGCTCTGCCCATCTCACTCACTCCTGATAACACTAGGAAAAAGTGATGAATTGCATTTAATAAGTAGAGGTATAGACTACCTTAACTTTGGCAAATCTATATTATTTCACATTCTTGTATTCTGTCACTATCACACATTAATTGTACTAACATAGAAAATGTGTACCTGATTGTTTCTGAATATTTCTGGATTAGTCCCTGATTATGTTTAGATATGTCCCTGACTGGTTGAAAGCTATGTTCCAAGTCTACAGGTGAAGTACACCTCTACTGTCATAGCCTTGCACATACAGCTATATTGCCATAACTATACAGTTTTCACAAAATTTAGATATGACCAAAATATTCTTAGTTGTTGTTGTAATCCGACAAATAAATGGTACAGGAGTAAACATATACATGAACAACCAGGTATCTGTACAATCAATTTCAAAACATTAACACAGACATAAATGTAATCTAAGATACCTCCTACATGGATTCTAAACTACATGTGTAGATGATATCTGTATGTTGGCCCCTTGCTTAACAGGTTGTGCAATCAGACAGCAGAATACCTTCCCCAATAACAAACACTTGTTGGAATTGTCCATATTCTTGTGGATAACAGAAGAATACACACCCATCTGGCACCTAAACACTATAGGTCTTTATGCTGACAATATAAATGGCCAAAGTACACGAAACTGTATGAACAAAATTCTGACTTACCTCCTATTTATTGCAATTATAAAAGTAAGAACTCATACTATACCAACAGTACACTATCACTTTAAAACACTGTACTATATACCTAATTCTCACCAACACCCCACCCACCAACCAGTATCCACATACTCATAGAAAATCCCACTGAATATTCATGAAGGTATCTACAGTACTCACATGAATATTCATTGGAAATTCCTCAATTCCACCATTACAAAAATGTATTTTTTACTTTTACATTTTTGCAGGGGGGCCCTGCACCCCACCCCCCATGGGAGGATGCCACCCAAACCCCCTGCATATTATTTTCTCACACCAGACATATGGATTACTGACACTGCAGTGCTGCATGGGGTGTGGTGGTGCTGCATTCCTGAATGTGCTGTCCTTTGGATGTGATATAAAACCATGGTCCCATCTGCTTGAGTTGGAGGTAGCTCAGGTAGATTTAAAAATTTAAAAGATCCCACAGCACCTTTATTTACATACACATACGTAAAAAATATATATATATATATGTGTGTGTGTGTGTGTGTTTTACAATTTTATACAGTCATTTTAAGTCATTTACATTTTTCATATTTTATACATCAAAACTTGCCATTGATATATTTTTATATTCACTACCACTCTTTTTTTCCATAACCATCATCTAAACTTCTTTAATATTAGTGACACTATTCAGTTTCCATTAAATATGATTTCATTAATTCTTTCATTCCACAATACCCAAACTACATAAAATGCTTTCTTCTCTAAATCTGCTTTCAATTTTTGTTTATATTTTCATAATAACCATATTCAATCATATCCAAATTTATATCCTCATTATTCTTGAAATTTTCTAAAACAATTGTATGCATTATTTATTTCACAGTTTTTTTTACCTCTTTCACATTTTAGGAAAACATGTTCTGTTATTTCTTCTTTCTCACAATACAAACATATTCTTTCACTTTTCTTTTTGTATGAGATATTTTCCTTTACAATAATTTCTTCAATCCCAATCTCCATAGAAAATCTTGACATTTAAAATAATTTCAACAGCATTTATTTATTTTCTTTATTTGCTTTAACTTTTACTTCTGGAATATTTTCCCATGGATGAATAAAACAACATTTCCTCATAATATTTTATATCACTTTTTTCCATCTTCTTCTACTTCAGTCTTTATTTTCCACATTTGTATCTTTTGTTGATAATTTAATATTTCTTCATTAAAACATTCTCTTGTTCTTTTATTATTTCTCATTCTTTCCTAGAATTCCTTATACTTAAATTTGTCATTAATTTCTCATATTTGTTTCATTTAACCATTTCAGTACCTTGAAATATCAAATCATCCTTCTCCTTTATTCATGTATGATACACTACTTTTAACAGGATTTAATCTCAATTCCCATATAAAGCAGAATAATATTTCTAATAAAAGTTTTTCATACATTCTAGGAATCATGACAACACTGGATAAATATGCTATCTTACCTATTAATACTGAACTAATCAAAGCCACTTTTTATATGCTAATCTGTACTTTTTCCATAATATGCAACTATATTTTCTTTCTTTTATTATTATATCACATCTCTTCTTTTTTTCTTCTTTATCAAAATTTATCCCTAGTACAGATATATGTATGCACACACACACACACACACACACACACACACACACACACACACACACACACACACACACACACACACACACACACATATATATATATATAAAACACTAAACAATCTATCATTCTAGACAAAAAAAACTACTACTCCCTTCCGCAACAGAAACACCAAAACAAACCTCAAAAGTTTTGGGCTGGAATAAATAACCTTCTCCACCCAGGCCATACCATCACTCCTATGCCATCAGCTGCCCTTGACAAATCTCAAGTAGAAATCTCAAACACCTTCAATAGCATCTTCACAGAGACTATCCAGTCCCTAGCTACTCATCTCACTCCCACCTGCTCAAACTCCATTGCTGATATACCCAGCCCTGACCTACCCAGTACTCAACTTTCCTTTAGCTTTCAACTCCCACTCCCCTAATTTGAGCCCTAATCAAAAAACTAAAACCTACTACTCTAGCTGCTGACCTCCTCCCTGCTGAATATTTGCAAAAAGCCATGGACACCATAGCAGTCCCTATCTCTATCCGGATTAATAGATCCATTTCTGAGGGAACCATCCCATCAATATGGAAAATATCTCATGTAATACCTCTCCATAAAGGGGGTAGCTTCATAGAACTGTCAAACTTTAGACCTATAGCCATTCTGTCACCACTAGCTAAAATCATGGAAAAATGTGTTCATAAATAACTTATGCACTATCTTATTCAAAACAAACTGCTGGCTGACTCTCAGCACGGCTTTAGGCCATACCACAGTACCACCTCAGCTCTCCTATCTTTCTCTAATGTCATTAACCTCAATCATAATAACAACAAACTATCCTCAGCACTCTTTCTTGATCTTTCAAAGGCCTTCGACATGGTCACCCATCAACTACTTCTCAAAACCCTGAAAGCCATCTTCTTAGACCACCATTCTCTACAATGGTTTCAGTTCTACCTACTTAGTAGACAGCAGGTTGTCCTATGGCAGGATAAGCTATCAACTCAATTGCCTATGGCCCTAGGTGTCCCCCAGGGCTCTATACTATGTCCCCCTCCCTTCCTCAATCTTTACTAATGACCTTCACACCATCATCCCAAATGCAACCTGCATCCAATATGCAGATAATTCTATCTTGATATTTTCAGCCTCCTCTCTGACAAACCTACTGTCACTAACCCAGAATACCTTCAACACCATAAAAAATTGGCAATCTAATAGTCGATTGATCCCAAACTCTAATAAAACAAAACTGCTACTTTTCTCCCTACCTGTAGGTCCTCCCCTCCATTCTTCACCATAAAATCTAACATGGCACCATTATCTCCCCAAAAGATCAAAGTAAGCTCCTAGGAGTACTAGTAGACAACAACCTCAAATTTGATATGCATGTCAACCATACTATCAAGTCCATTAATAAAAACTTGGCTCCCTCTACAAGATCAAACCTTTCCTCACCCCTCTTGCTAGGACTGCACGTTCCCATCTTCTCTCTACCTTTCTTTATGCCTCCCCCATATTCACCAACCTGACCAGAACTGATCTCAACAAACTATCCTGCTGTTACAACCACATAGCTAGATTTGCTACTGGCATGGCATATAGGTCTCACCACTGTCACAACCTAAATCTTCTAGAATGGCTAGAATTTCCTACCCTACTGCAGTTCATCCAGCTCATAGTAGCGCATAAAGTCCTCAACCAACCTGAAAGCCCCCCTGCACTCAAAAACATTATCAGCCCCTATAGTGCCCTCAGGCTATTACGCTCATCTAATAGATGAATGGTTCTAACTCAAAAATCCAACAACTCTGTTGGGGATGCTCTGTTTGCCAACTCCGTTGGTAAAGCTTGGAACTTACTTCCTGCAGACCTTACCCAGAAATCCTCACTAACCCCATTCAAGAAAAAAAAAAAGGCCTCAAAAATACTTTAAATCACACTGACTTTGCCCTTGCTCAAACCCTGACTAGTACCACCCATATAATAAGTATTCCATTTCTCAACTGTTTTTTCTAGAAATCTACTTAGGCTACGTTACAAATGAATGATTGTATAAATTGACAGCTTTTATCTGGTTGTATCCTGTGTGTAAAGTTTTGATATGTATTACTTTTCTGTTTTTTTAATGGAGCTTTTCTCCCCAGGCCTCCACTGAAAATAGACATGTATCCAGTTGGACTATCCTGGTCAACAAATGTAAAATAAATAAATAAATATCCTCCATAGGAAATTGAATACCTGTTTTTTTTAATTATGTAACCCATTCTTCTCCTCTTTTCTTTTTTAAGCATCATATCTCTTTCCTTTAAACTTTCAGCTAAACAGATAATAACATCTGTCATCCATTCTCTATTTTTAGTTGTTATAATAATATCATCTGCATATGACATCATAACTGAATTTCAATTTCTGTTTGCATTTTACAATTTGCATTCTTCATTTTATGATTTACCTGTCTATTATATTCATAACTAAAGCAAATAAAATCTTACTCATGGGGCATCCTTGTCTTATACCATTTTTCTTATCTATTTCTTTACTTAGCCAACCACTGACTAAGACTCTAACTTTATTATTTTATAGGCTATTCTACATACTTGCTTGATTTTATTGTTGACATTATACATATCCTTTACTTTCTACAGTATATCATACTGTATTGAATAAAATGCTTTATTAATATCACCTATCATAAGTTTAGTATCTTTTTTCTTTCTACTTATATCATCTATAATTTCTCTCACTACCATTAATAATTCTTGGTATCCTTTTCCTTTTATACTACATATACTTTCCTCCATTATACATTACATTTTATTCTCCAGTTTTCTGTTTTATTTTTATAAATAGCTTATAATCTGTATTATTTAGCACTACTGGTCTCCATTTTTTTATAACTTATTTTTCTCTCTTTTACCATATAAATTTTAATACTCCAGTACACCATTCAATATACTTCAGTCCTTCAGTTAACCATTCACTAAATGCACATATTAAATACATTTTCTGCCATTTTTATAGATTTTTATACATTGTAAATTCAATACCATCTGGACCACATGCTGATTCTACATTTAATCACTTTTTCTAATTCATGTAGTGTGATCTCTTTTTCAAATCCTTTATTAATTTGTTCAGAATTTTTTTTACTTCCCGTATCTTTATGTTCCTTTTTTACTAAACATTTGTTCCAAATACCTTACAATGATTTCCCTAATTTGTTGCTAACTTTTCTTATTGTTACCTTCTTTATCTTTCATTTCTGTCATTATGCTACTATCTTGCGTTACTATCTTAGATAAGGTGAAACTTCTTTTCTTTCTTGTAAACATATCTTTGTTATACAATAATTCTTTAATGTTCTCATAATTTTTCTTATATTATTTTCTAAATTATCTGTTGCATCTCTACATTTCAGCATATTCCTGCTTTTCTTTTTTTTTTCTTTCTTCTGCCAAAGTAGATAACTGTTATTATATTATCTTTTAAAAGCAATTCACCATTCCAACAAATTAATAAAAATGCTTTCATAGCAATATGATCCTTCCATAAGTGATTAATGTCTTTCTTTCCTTTTTCATTCCATTCATTTTTATTTATTCTTTTTAAACCTTTTCCTATCTTTATATGTTCTTTATTATGATATATTTCCAACTAAACTGCCAAATGATCAGAGAAACCTGTTACAATAGTCTCTTCTTCTATTATACATATTCCTTCTGATACTAAAAAATAATCTATTTCAGATTTTAAAGTATCTCTCCTATAAGTCTACTGGCTGGATTTTGTAAAGATTACAAAATGTATTTATGGACTACACAGCATGCTGAAGGAAGACTCCAGTGCACCTGCTGTGGATGCGATTCCAGAAGACATGCTGAAGGCAAAGCAACTGCTTAAATATTCAGTGTAGGATATTTAGGGATTCTGCGCATGTCAGTGTGATTCATAAACACATTGAAAGCATACAACGCAACTCAAATATGACAAACAGCTATGCTGATTCTACTTCATTAATTGTCAGTGCATACATTACAGGCCCTGATGATTTCAATGAATACTAGGGATTATGGTGAAATCCATATCAAAACTGAAAAAAATAAATAAAAACAAAAACAATGCAACTTGCTGTTAATATACTGCAACAAGCAGCAGTGATTAAAGCAATAAATGAGGATGTGGCTGTGCATCTTAGAAGGCAGCCAGCTAGAGTGAGAGCAAGGTTGCAACTAATCCACTTTCAGACCAGCAAACAATCAACAGATACTGTCTAGACAGACAAATGGTGCAGGCTGTTCTGGACCATGTCTACACGACACATTTTTGTGCAGACTCTGTGAGGAAACCCCATCCCCCTTGAAAAGGTGACTCAGCCTTGGTATACTTGCATTGGGACATTCCAGAGACACATGAGGTTGCTGTGGGAGTATCATAGACAGCTACCATTGTATCCTGGCCAAATTCCTGGCAGCAATGTGCAGCAAGGTGGATGACTACATAAACCTCTCATCCACACCCATGGAGAGGAAAACTGTAATACACATCAGTTCTACAATATCACAAACTTCCCCCATGTACTCAGTGCAATGGATTGGGTACACATACCAATCAAGACACTAGTACACCCAGAAGCAGATTGATACATAAACACAAAGGGATGGTCACCCATCAACTGCCAAGCTGTGTGTGCAGCAGATGGCAGCATAACAAACATCATGGCAATACACCTTGAAAGTGTCCATGATGCTGCTATTTGGTGGGAAAGTGGGCTTTGGGCTGCATTCAAGCAAGGTTCTGGAGGGATTAATTTTGGGTAAGTACAGGAACGCAGCTAGAATGTAACTGAATGATCCCCTGTACACAATATCCAGTCTGAACAAAAGTGTTTTTACTCCCCCAACAGGTGACTGGGGTTATCCTCTTGACCCTGTACTGTGATCCATCCAACCCTGCACAAGATACCTAAAATAGAGCACACTCAACAACCAGAAACACCACAGAGCATGTGTTTGGTGTACTGAAAGCTAGGTTTAGATGTCTAGATACATCTGGAGGTCTGCATACCTGAAAAAGCAGCACAGATGATAACGATGAGTGCCTTGCGGCACAACATGCTAACCTAAGCACAAATGTCTGAAGAGGACATCCCCCAGTTTTTGGAGAAGGAGCAGGAGAGAATAGAGGATAGAACTCAGAGAGATAGGCAACATAGGGTGTGACCACAAGTACAGGCCCAGGCTACACGGCAGTGTCTCACCCAGATATTTGAATCATGACAAGCCACATGTACATGTGCACACAGATTAAACATTGATGTTAGGGTGTTGCCCCACAACAATAAAACTCATTGCATCTGATAGCAAGTGCCCACTAGATGTACACACTGAGCATCCCACATAACGAGTCTAACCTATTCCAACATGAACATATACAAATGTGTCAAAAAAACACCAACTTAGGGCACAACCGGCACAGGTATGCATGAGCACTCAATCTGTATTATCAATGGATACTCAATAATAAGGGACTCACATCAGTGCTACACTTACATATAGGTACAATATCATAACACAAAAAAATAGAAATCACGCATGAAATCATGCAGACATTTTTATTTCAGAAACAAATATCACAACACAGTGATACTGAACTAATATGAGTCAGCTATGTGTACTGTACTATTGGGCACACTCTAACATATTCTTGGTCTGCGTTACAGACTTCTCACACCATGGTTAACCCTACAATGACCATATACAGACATATCCTGCACTGTTTATTCCATGGAAGAGATGGATGGGTGTATGACACCATGTTCAGATGAAAAAGCATAACTTTGAGTTGAAGACCTTGTGACTGGTGGGACCTCAACATATGTGCCAGCAGTTGACATCTATGCAGGTTGTACCACAGACGGGGATCCCTGATGGCCAATGGTGGTTCTGTGGACAGGTGGCCTGCTTCTCACAGATTGCAATCTGTGGTGCATATTCATGGAAAGCAGAATCCTGTTAGTAGTACAACACTGCTGCATTACCATAGATGCCAGGTTTTACACTGACTGTGCCACAGCTAGCAGACTCTCATTCTGAGCAGCTAATGCAGCCATAATCTCACTATGTCTGTGCTCTTGTCCTTCATGAATGACACCTATCTGCTGTGCCCCATGATCTGTGGCATAGGCAAGTGCATGGACGTCTGAATGATGATGTATTTGTGCCCATAAATTTGCCTGGAGCAGGAGGCATACACCCTCTGACACATGGCCATGTCCAACATCCGCTTGCATATATCTACAGCGATGACCTGTGTCTGGTTGTTGTGTGGATCTGTCAGCAGCATTGCTGCAAACTGTGGTGGGTTCATCAATGGCCTCACCCTGTTCAACATCCACTGTGTCATCATCCTCTGAATCCATAGACGATTGGGTGTCTATTTCTGAGGATACATCTGGTGCAATATCCATGTCAACTGCACGGATAGTGGTCTCCAAAAGTATCAGTGTCCTCTGTGCCAGGGGCTATACTACCATGCTGAGACACATCATGAACAACATCATGTTCACTGGATGGGCTGCTGGATGGTAAAAACAATTGATGTGCTACAAGGTACAAAGACACAGATGAGGACAATGTACTTACAACACATGATGAATGTAAAATACAGTTGGCATATATATTTCACTGCAGTGTTATAAATAACACTGACTTCACTTGCAGTCTAATGTATCTATGTTTTCACAGATTGTACATTTCATAACTACATAATCTGTTAACATGGCCAACATACATGACATATGTGATGCATAGAAACATATCATCACACCTAGCAAACACTCATGGGATGTTGTTATTGATCCACTGTGCTGAACTGCAATGAGTCTAGGGAAAAAAGTCATTATGGATGACATCATTCACAACATGTACCAGGTGAGCACAATTAAAAAAGACTGAATGTGTGACATACACATACCACTCATATGTGCACTTAAGAACTACCGTGTAGACATTGTGATTTGTACTGTGGATCCTGCAGGGAGGAAAGTAAACAGAAAGACAGCACAGTCATGTATTTTTCAAAACTAATACTGACAACATCACTTATACAATGCAGCAATATAGGCTGCAAATACTCACATGATGTACATTGCAACTGTACATCAGAAGGGCCTGTAATGACAAATGTTGACAAATATATCAGTCATCATGTGTGCTAAACATTGTTAAAAGCTCTGACTATGTCACTGTGACATACCTGTTTTTTCTTTACTTGATAATTCATGGCTTTCCCCTCCATTGGATGTACCTGTAGTGTTCATGGCTAGGGAAACAGCAATGTAACAGTAAACAGCAGTGCCATTACATGAGATGGAGGCATCAACAAGGTAATGTGCACAGAAACAGTATGGAGACACTCACCTGCTGTTCCCTGCTTTAGGCCTGAAATAGATGGATTTCTAAATATTAATGCAATAAACATTACAACTGCAGTTTGCACTGTTCTGTCTATAACATAGATTTACCAATACATGTAATTATACTTACGTTCATCATCTTCACTTTGTGTGGGGGTTTGTTTGTGGCTGAATTCTGCTGCTGTAAATAAAATACAGGAATACACTAATGTGCATGAGTAGGCAGTATGCAGTGATCGTCAAAATACTCATCAAGGTACTGAGTATGGATACATACATCTCGGTCCTGGAACATCCATTTCAATCCCACCACCAGGAATTCATTGCTCCCCTCTTGTTGTATGCAGTAAGGCCAAAAAGATTATGATGTCATTGGGGGGGGGGGTCAGTGATGGTCCACTACTGGTAACATCTCTCAACCTCTCGTAATGTGTAACTGTGTTGGCTGCATGGAGAATCATGTCCTAGCAGCAACATCCACAGGCCTCACAGGATCAGTTGTGGCCTTCAACAGCATTGATCATATTGGTGAGGTCTAGCCATATTTCATTTCTCCACACATCCCTGAATGGCCTAGGAGTGTCCCTCCATGTTGGCGGAGATCATCAATGATGATGTCATTTTCCTTGGTCACCCTAGGACTGTGTGTCATCTGGATAACATTGATACACACATGATAAGACTCATGGATGAGCACATTTATGCATCGGAGTCAATGAACAGCATATGTCAAAATAAACAATATATATTCCTGTGCAATGCAAACATCTGTATAACACTATCTGTGATAAATACTGACATAACGAACCCAAAATCCAAAATGTAAAACCTTCTTAAAATGAAATGAGGCAAAGGCAAAGATAAAAGTACCAGAAACACCAGTTTATTGTAAGCGCTTTCATTAAGTCCCTTGACAAAACGTCATCAGACAATGTCAAAAACATTACAAATGGTACAGGTACTTTTTTAAAATAGTTATGTGTTACTCAAAAATCACATACTGCTAAAAGTCATGTGATTAGAAAAACATGCTGTAAAAAGTTTAAAACTATGTGAACGTATAAAAATGAAATAAAATAGAATAGTATACAAACAGGCCATCATATTGTCATATTACGCAATTTGCTAGCCCCTACTATTATTAACATATTAAAAATTGTATATTTAAAATCATGTTAGTTTGGCCTACATATAAGGGATAAAATCGAACATTTATTTATGTATAACATTTGTTTAATTTATTTATTACCATGAAACTAAATTAATTACAAATCCTATCTCAACAAGATCTATCTCAGCAAGATCTTCAACTTTAACATACATGCTATAGAACAAACGTCATTCAAACCAGGGTAGCTATATGCAGGAGATCTATGTTGCCAATACAATTCTTGTTGTTCAAGTCTTAAAGATGTTAGACCCCCCCCTCACTTCATGCTCTACCTGGTCGATGACTCTGAATAAAAAAGAGTCCCCAGGGATGGCCAATGCATGCTTTGCTAATGAAATTTCCATTCTAACCTTCCTTATACTATATAGGTGTTCCTAGAGGTGATCTTTCAGTTTTTGGTCAATCTTTCCTATACAGAAACAAGGTCAAGACTGGCATCTAGCTAAATAGACAACACTGTTGGAATTACAATTAAATCTACCCTTGGTTTCATATTTGCAATCATGAAACATAAAGGAATTCCCAACATCAATGTATCTACAATAAGGGCATGCCTCACATTTATACATGCCCTTTAATCTAGGGATGCACTTAAATTCCAAAATACTCTTCAAGTTTTGGCCTCACTTAAAATAAATTTAGGTCTTTGCTTCCCACAAACACAGAGGTGCTCATCAGATGTAATTAGACATTTTTGATTATAATTTGTTTTATATTAAATGCGTCCATGCTAAAAGGGGTAGTAAATAAGGGGGAACATTGAAATTTAGACTCCTCAGGTTTGTTCGCCTGTCCTTGTTCACTCTGTACTAAAGGGTAGCTTGGGTCATGTAAAATTGCTTTAAAGTGGCTGACATTCTCTTTATTATGACTTCTTGTAACAACACATTCAAAAAGTCCACTGGGTAACCCCTTTTCAAAAACATACTGGTCAACAGTCACATTCAGAGAGAAAATGACCATTCTTGGAAACCATTCTTTCTGCCCTTACTAATTGTCCTTTTACTACTGATTTTTTCTGTTGTATTGGATGTGCACTTGAAAAGTGCAAAAAAAGTTACAGTATGTATACTTTCTAAAAATTCTAGCCATGTAGCCCTTGTTAGTCCTATCTTTATCGAGCTCTACATCTAAGTATGAGATTGAATCCTTTCCAAAAGTAGAAGTTACTACTGCGAATTGTGTAGTGTTGTTAAAATAATGAGGGAGTTCTAAGGCTTGTTCTTGTTCACCCTGAAATAAAATAAAAATATCATCCAAAAATCGCGTATAAAATTCTATCCGGCCAGAAAATAAGTTGTTAAATACAAACTCACTCTCTCAATAGGAGATGACCAAATTAGCAAAGCTGGCTCCACAAGAGGAGCCCATAGCTACCCCCTTCTTCTGTAGGAAATACTTCCCTTCAAACAGAAAAAAGTAGTTCGTCAAAATGAAATCTAACATCTCTTGAACTAAGGATACCTCTCGGTTGCTCACATCTCTATTCTTTAATATGGAGCACACCCACTCAATTCCTAACTCATGGGGGATAGCCGTATAGAGATCCTTAACATCAATTGTTACAAAGTTAAGGTCATCTCTGTAGTTCGAATTATTAATGTTTTCCAAAAAAGCCCACAAGTCCCTGCAAATCTGTGGCTCCATCTCAACAAATTTCTTTAAAAAATTGTCCACATATTTAGCCAAGGGGTATGTTATGGAAGTCCTGCCATTCATGATGGGTCATAACGGCAGATTAAACAAATCTTTATGTATTTTTGGAATTCCGAATATTACAAGAACTTGGGGGGCTGGCATGGAAAAATACTTGAACAACTCAATAGTAATCCAGGCTTCAATAAACAAATCGTTAAGATAATTTTAATTCTATGATATGCCCTATTCATCTCATTCAAAGAAACTAACTCATAACTGTCTGACTCCAGCATGTCCAACATACTTTTACTGTATTTCTCAGGGTCCATAAAAATGAGCCCTCCACTCTTGTCAGGTTTCATGACACGAACACCACTGGATTTAAGAAACTCCAGAGCTTCCCAGTTTTCACTTTCAAAATTACGGAAGGACATATGATTGTTAATGTTACTAGTAAGCACATTCCTAATATCTAACTCATATACCCGCTCGAATAATAGTAAAACTGGGTTTAGTAAAACCTGGGGCACTCTTTTTTATTCAGAGTCATCGACCAGGTAGAGCATGAAGTGAGGGGGGGAGGGTTCAACGTCTTTAAGACTTGAACAACATGAATTGTATTGACAACTTAGATCTCATGCATATAGCTACCCTGGCTTGAATGAGATTTGTTCTATAGCATGTATGTTAAAACTGAAGAGCTTGCTGAGATAGAGCTTGTTGAGATAGGATTTACAATTAATTTAGTTTCAAGGTAATAAATAAATTAAACAAATGTTATACATAAATAAATATTCAGTTTTATCCCTTATATGTAGGCCAAACTAACATGATTATAAATATACATTTTTTGATATGTTAATAATAGTAGGGGCTAACAAATTGCATAAATATGACGATATGATGACCTGTTTGTATCTTAGACTATTCTATTTTATTTCATTTTTATACTTTCACATAGTTTTAAACTTTTTACAGCATGTTTTTCTAATCACATGACTTTTAGCAGTATGTGATTTTTTTTGAGTAGTACATGACTATTTAAAAAAAAATACTTATACCGTTTGTAATGTTTTTTACATTGTCTGATGAAGTTTTGTCAAGGGACTTAACGAAAGCAGTTACAATAAACTGGTGTTTCTGATACTTTTGTCTTTGCCTTTGCTTCATTTTGTTTTAAGAAATACTAACATGACATGTGAAATATATCAATAATGGCATCATACAACATAACTTGTAATATCTGTACACTTCATGACTGGGATTAGAACCCCTGACATCACATATATGTTGAATACAGTTCCAAACAAAACAGCATCATGCCACCACAATATGTGTGCAGTTCATGTTACAATACTAAATCACTTAACAATTAAACAACTTACAGAAAGCGGCATATCTTTGGATCCATCGGTAGTACACATCCATAGTAAATTGACACAGTACTGATAACACCTTTGTTATGAAGCGTCATTGAAAAAATACCCATTACAGCAAAAGAATATGGTATAACATTGTTTTAGGAGTCATGATTTAATAAATATTTGTAACATTAACATCACATACTAGATATAGATACAGTTGTAATCCATAGATTTCTGTAGTTGGACCACAGAGTACAAGGAATTACCAATAAAAATTGCAGATGGTCCAACAATCCTCTTTCGTATACTGTTATCATATGTTTTGGAAGTCTCTCTATACATCTGCCTATGGGACCGAACTAAACAATTTAGTAGAGCAGCACCTGTATGCATACATTTTAAGACAACGTCACTCTAGGAAATTATGGCAACTTTTGTAAAACTTAACATATGGATTAAATATGACTTTAATCACGTACCTTTGGAAATAATTAACTTTAACAGATGTAGTAATCACCACTACAGAAATTCCACCAGTTGCCAATGTACCTGTCACTCAGACTCACAGAATCAAAGTGCACCTTGTGTGCACACAGCTTTTAGTACCATTTGCGCTATACATAATTAATGACATTAAATCCAAGTAAAACATCATTCTGTAATTAAAAAAGCAGGTGTTCTACATAAACACCCAATAGGTATTGATAAATGGTACCATGCATGGCACGTGCCCGTTATTTTATAATAATTTTAGAACATGACATCAATGCCACTTTCAAATATTGATTTTGATACATTTCCTGATCCGACCATTACTAATTGCGAACTGAGTAGTACTTCAATGAGTAGTTCTGTGAATTTCTGATTTTTCAGATTTGAAAGTCTTGCAAATCATGATGGTGACTTTGAGGAGGCTGTGACATGTCCATGTGCCCAACTGGACCAAGAAGGAGACGACCCAGATGTTGACGGTCTACGCTAGATTGGAGCATAGGATGAGCGCCAGGCCCAGGAACTTTGCTATGATTGAAGTGTGGAACCAGATCACAAGGGAGAATAAATGGAGGACAGGGATCTATGATTGATGACCTGCATCGGAGGGATGCAGCTGAGCTTCAAAGGAGGGTCGACAAGGTGTTGAGGCAGCCCATAGAGCCATACAGTAAGTACCAATATTCTATGCATTTCTTAGTATTCCTATGGATTTTACAGATATTTATTTGACCCATATATGCAATAAACATTTTGTTATAAAAACATGTTAGCTGCTGTGTGAATTATCTTGTGATGATAATTCATTTGACTTTATACCCACTGTCCTCTTGATTATGGGACTGATACCCATGTTGTTATTTTATCTAATAATTAATTAATAACAATAACAGTGACCTTTGAAGTTGTACTTATATTTCACAACATTTAAAAACATAATTTCACATAGCCACTGTTCTCGTGTAGAAGTGACCCCTATAGCGTCTATGCAGTGGATGACTACACATTGCATAGTTTTCCATTATAGTCCCACTATTTGACCCATATCGATATCATAGATGTTTTTATAGCTATGTGTTAGCTCCTGTGGGAATTATCTTGTGTGGATAATTCAGTGGACATCATAATTACTGCATTATTGACTGTGGGTTTGATTCCCATCGTGTTATCTTATTGAATAATTAAATAATAACCATAACTACAGCCTTTGAAGATATACATATGTTTTTCTACATCTAACTACATAATTTTACATAGCCACTGTCCTCATTTATCACTGACACCTACAGTATCTAGGCTGCGGATGACTGCATATTTCATAGTTTTCCATTATAGTCTCACTGTATCACCTACTGGACTGCTGCAAGGTGGAAAACATAGACGTATATAACTTACATCATTATTCCTACGCAAGTAGAGACATGTTTAACTAATGTATACATTTTGTAAGTAACATTGGTTAAACATATTTGATTACATATGTGCTGATAGCTGTTATGCCCTCACTATGAGAAGTGTAAAAATTGTATGCATTTTCCATATTCTGCCATTTGTCATAGGATTTCCAAGAAACAGCTGTAGTAGCTATCTACAATGAAAGCCCAGTCCACTTTAGCTTGGCCTGTATATCAACTGACCAGTATGTCTACATCTTGGCTTGTTGTGGGTTCAGAACTACATACAAAAACGTTACCTTGGTTAGCTTCCCCCATAACATTTTTTCAAGAATCATATAGCAATATTTTGTATTACATTTTATGTTGTGCATGTTAACGACACACTGGTCTAGGTTTTCTAGGAGTAATGCCATAATCTGTCATGACCTAACAACATCAGTTGTTGAACAACGGTGTTTAAAAAGCAGTACCAGTTTGTTTAAAAGCAGTAAGTGCTGAGTGTTAGCTCATCTTGTAAGGACACAGGACAGCATATCTACATTTTGTACGCTGTGTGTTCAAGTCTTGAAAGGGAACACATACATCTTAAAGTATTATATTGATGTCATACTCCTATAGCATTCATTTTGCAAAGCATATTCACTTTTTGATATAAATTTATAATTTGAGTTGTTGTGAATAACTCAGTTATTCATTTAATTACTACTGATATGTCCATAATCCATAACATTCCATTAACATCAGCTATTTAACAGCAGTGGCAGTACATCTTGATAAATCCTGTTGTATGTCTGAGGAATTTAGTAGGTTAATATTGTATTCTGTTTAAAATGCTGTGAAGCACTGCTTTTTCATAAACTACTGAAGTCAAATGTGCAACAGACTCAAACTATAATTTTGAGGGACTGATTTAGGTCCACTAATAGCTGCAATGAAGGGCAGGGAAGATGTATGTATTTAACTAGTGATGTGCAATTTTAAGGAATAATGGTCCTCACACATACCTTTCTGTGTCCATAATGTACAGCAACATGTATGGCTGTGTTCAAACAAGATGGATGTTACAAGACACTGTTACACTGAATGAGGAATGGATTATCTCAATTACTGTTAATTTCTCTGAATACAGTGCTGACATGAATGTAATTTGGAAACAATTTAGCTACATGAGCAGCACATGTTCATAGTTTGCAATCCTAAACCAAGATCATTCTTTGTATGCCACCCCCCCATCAGGATGATGTCATCACATTAACTCTTTTCAATGCTTGGAAAACATGCTTTTGCAGTTAAGATGTGTTGGGAAGGCAGATAGGTGTCAGGTTTCGAGATTGGATATAGGTTGAATCTCATGTCCTACAATCTGTGCTCAAAGTTGTGCTAAACTAAGGTTCTTCAGAATAGCAGCCTACAAAGTGTGTTATGAAATGTTTATCCTTGTTAATTAATTCTTTTTAAATATTCTCCTTTTTATTTCAGATGACGAGGATCGCAGTCGAATCAGAATGATGTGCATCCAGTGGATTCCCAGGCTTGAAGAGCAGTAGAGGGAGAGAGGTATGTTGAGTATTTCATGTATATTATGAGCTGAGATGCATATTCCACTGTTTTCAGGCCTGTAATTTTCAAAAATACATGTTTATTGATTAGAATGCAGGAATATCCATTATGCATTAGTGAGGTAAGTAAAAATAATAAATAGTAGCTGACATTACAACTGTGTATAAAGCTTGAAGTGTAGATGAATTTTGTATTTTTGATCCATTTTGTCAACACACATTTTTAGAACCACATCCACAACATAAAGAACACTTTGTTGTGAGTATCTGACACACAGGTTAGAAGGTAAGTTGTTCACATGCAAGTGTAAGAGTTGTGACTGTTCCTTATGATGTGTGTTTTAGCACACTTGCATGTTTGTCTGTGTTTTCTGATATTTGATCTGTTGTACAAAACCTGCCTGTTTGCATAGTGAATGGGTATCCATGGAGATAATGGTAGCATAGCTGTTTGCAGACAGTGTGGTATAACCTTCAGTTCAACTCTGGTATTGCATTTGACTCACACAACATGTGATTGTTTGAAATAACACTGCTATATCCCAGGTTCACTGACACTTGAGCAGGTCCCCATTTGACAGTGGCAGGTCATAATCAGAAATCATGCTCCAAAATATTTGATTTCTAAGTCTTATGATTCCTGATTGTTTTGGAAGAGAATTCGTACAGTTGTGCGCATGCAATACTACTATTAACAGATATATTACATTCGATTATATCTACAGTTGTTCTAATTGAACATATTACATTAGTTTTAGTGTTGCGTTCATCAGAAGTCCCAGCCAATGTCAGTGGTCTCTGGCTGACTAAATCAGCAGATGACTGCAAATTAGGAGCTGTCATTGAATCTCACGCTGACACAAATGTTCTCCAGGAGAGACTGACACAGACAAATAACTGGTGTCAGAGCAATGGACTAAAACTGAATGCCAAGAAATGCATAATAGTATCCTTTGGGAAGTCATCCATCCCTGGTAACTATGATATTGACAACACACCCCTTAGAGTTGACCCAGTAGTCAGGGATATGGGGACACGCATACATAGTAATCCAGCCTTTGCTCATCATGTGTCTACAGTGGTGAGGAAATCATTCTGTGTTGAGCAACTAATAAACAGAGGTATGGCATCTAAGTCCAAGGAAGTCATTATTCCACTGTATTTGGCATTCATCAGACCTATTATTGAATACAATGACCCCTTGGGTATGTACCTAACCAGGTATATCCAACAACCTGAACATCCACAGAGGTTCCTCGCTAAAAGAATACAGGGTGTAAGTAATATGTCCTATGCAGACTGGTTCAAGGCCCTATCCATGTATTCTGTCTCCTACTGGCTTTTGAGGGGAGATGTATGCCTGCATAGAGGTCATTGTCAGACCCCACTCTGATGAACCTCCTACATATCCACAAAACAAACAGCACCAGAATTACCCATTCTAAAGATTTAAACCTTGCCTGTGATATAAATAGGACCTGCTGGAGAGACTGGTATGTATCCCAGAGACTATCCCATCTGTGGAACAGGCTTACCATCCATGTGAAACAGAATTCCTCCCTAACCCAATTCAAGTGCAACTTGGACAACTGGATGGGAAACTAGAAATTAATCCCTGGTTTGGCACCTATGTCTCTAATGGACACAGATAACCTGTAAATGGTTCATCTCCCAGGCCCATGCTTACACTTATCAAGGGTATCAGAACTTGTCAGAGATTTGTGATGCATGGCTAGGCTTAAAAAGCATCTTGTGGTCATTAGCCTAGTAAACACCTATGAACGTATATTATAGTGTTAAGCCAAATATCATGTTGTCTGTCTCAGAAGAGTATCATATATTGTGCCAGTTGTCCACAATAGTCTCCAATATCTTTCTTATCATACACATCATTGAATGCAGACAGTAAAATATGTTTGTTGACCATTTATAAATTTTTACAATGCTAATGTGTGTGTGTGTGTGTGTGTGTGTGTGTGTGTGTGTGTGTGTGTGTGTGTGTGTGTGTGTGTGTGTGTGTGTGTGTTTGTGTGTGCGTCAAAACATATAGAATTGACAAGGAAAGAATATATTGTGCCTTTTTATGAGTATGATAAATCAGTCCATGAGTAACTCTGTCCATAATGGCTGCATTTCAGTCCCTGTGTAAACTGTCATCATAGCAATATTGTACTGTGCTCTGTTTTTCATGGGATTGTTCTGTGTGATAGACATTGTTTTATTTTCTGTTGTGTTTTGCATTAATCTTTACAAAGCATGGTACCTGAGGACATTCACCAATCTGAAGATGATGATATGCATGTGCGAGGCCACTGCCCAATTCATCTGAAGAAGATGGTGATATTGATGAGGAGGAGTCTGGACCTACCCCTGCTCAAGCCATTCTGCCTTTACCCTGGCAGAGACATACCCATGGCCATGACAGAGATGCTTTTCAGGAGGAGATCAGGGAGTTCATTACTGATCTATTCCAAACACATGTGAGGACATGATGGGGACCTTCTTCGATGAGATGGCATGGGCTATGTGGAATTAATTTAGGATGATAGCTTGTGAGATCATTTGGGAGTCTGATCCATATCATCCTGGTTTCTACAGCTGGTTGGTATTGTCTGTGTGCTACAGTTGAGTTCTGCTGCCAAAATGGTGATTGACATGTAATTGATTGGATTCTATATGCACTCTTGTGCATGCATACCATGTATCTGTCATGCTTATGTGTTATTACTGTTTGACATTACCATGATTTCATTGTGTGCATCACACACATTAAGACATTACACTGTCCACACGCATTCACCTGTCCATGCATTGTGACAGTTACCCTTTTGACAGTACTGCCACAGGCAGTCTGTAAACATTGTCTTACTGGGATGACTAACAGACTACATATGTTTTCTGCAGTCCAACACTAACATTGTCATATGCCTTGGATGTCTGTTTTGCTAGAACAGGTATGTGCAATATACAGACATGTCATTCCACATGGTTTTGGATGACAGTTATCATGATGTCTGACTCTCATAATGTGGTGTTGTGGCATTGTTTGCAATACTGATGCCATGTGGAATCAGATACAGATATATCCGTGTATTTGCAGTTTTCCTTATCTGACTGCATCAAAGAGCAAAGTAACATTAATCTGTAAACAATGTTACAGATTACACATTCTTCCACAGTGCATTACAACATATTTGTTGTACATAGCATTTCTGCACCCATGATGCAGTGACACTGGTGTATACCTTCCATAAATGGTTGTATACATAATGAGTGTATGTATATGTGCACATACTCAGATACATATTGACACAGATATATAGCTTTGACAAGTCAGCACTCAATAATGTACTGCAAATGTGCTGTAATGATGCTCACACAGGTGTCCTCTGCTCCATAATGAGCAGTGTGGTTGACATGCACATGCATTTCTTTATTTGACATTTGCATCACAGTATATGTGTATGTGACTGAAATTTTTAACTTGCTTACCTATGCATGTTGATGTGACATGATTGCACTTACTTGGCATGTGTGTTTATACATGTCCAGTTTTGTGGACATCAGCAGTCCATCTGTTCATTTTACATACATTTCCATTTGTTTAAATGGATCTCTGTGTGCAATGTGCAATTGCATTGTGTCACCGTACCCTGTCCTGTTTTACCATGATGTGGTCCCAAGTTGTCCACCTCCCTACCACTTTAATATGTCCCTAGTGTTTATTGGAGGTATGTTTGCCTTTGTCAAAACTACTGTCCATTGACAGTTATTAATTATTAATCTGAGATGGTGAACATATGCCAAATGTATGGACATTTTACAGTGCAGGACATGTGCATACAACTTGCTGGCTAATGCTTGCAATACATCCTTGATCTCATTCATCTCATTCTACTTGTGTGTTACCCACTGTATTTTTCACACTTCCATGTGCACAACCTGCTATATTTAATATTCTGTCCTGTTAGATTTTTTTAACATATTATTATATATCATTGATGGATGGATGTATTGACCTTGATTTCATGTACATTCCATTAATGCCACTGACACACATACATGCACATGTATACCTGTGTGTTGCCTTTGACATGGCTTATGTGTGTAACATACATACATTTAGTTGTGTACACTTACTTGTGTATGTGGCAGCCTTGGCTGTTCTTCTGCAGTATTTCTGTTTGGCACTGTGATTCGTTGTTTGCCTTTCACATGCATGATCATAGGTTTGTTTTTGTCCTCTGGAAATATGTACCATTGCTTGACTTGCATTTGCTCATCTGAGATGTGGCTTGGCTAACACCTGTACTGCCGATGGATTAATTTATGTATTTATCCAATGTGTACTGTGATCCTACTTTATTACCCTGGAATACATCCAGATATGACTGTCACACATTATGTTACCTATTATAGTGCATAGGTAACATTTCTGTCTGCATTTCACCATGTCTGGTATGCATCCTGACCCTGTCTGGCACCTTTCCATTGCCTGTGTTGTGCAGTGTGCTAACTGCAACTAACCTGTCCATACTATTTTTACCAACCTGTGTCTCTCTTGTATTGTGCTATTTGTTCTGTGAGTATACCTGCTGTACTTACCTTTACCTCCTCTCTCCCTATGTTTACCATTCCTTTCATTCTTTAAAATAATAAAGGGGCATAATCCCACCAAAAAAATATTGCCATGCCCCTCTGACATTCTCTCAGATTTTCCTATTCCATCATTCTCTTGTTTGTTCCACTTCACCCATACCCCACATATTCTATTCTATTTTCCACTTTCCTTGCATGTGTGCATTACTTGTGTTCCCCACGCAGGTCCCAAACCCAGTGTTAGCAACTGGTATCTATGTTGAAGTGGCCATGAATGTCCTTTGCCTTTAATTTTTTTTTTAATTAGGAAATTTATGGCCTCAAGTCAATATTTTTTTATGATACATGTATTATGTAGATATCCATAGTAGTCTCTGATTTTAATGTAATGAGTGATGTGATTTTTATATATATATATATATATATATATATATATATATATATATATATATTTCAATGTAATGAGTGATGTGACTATATATATATATATATATATATATATATATATATATATATATATATATATATATATATATATTTTTTTTTCAAATATCATTACAGGTTTGAAGCACATATTATAAGTTAGTGGATGTCATATGGACATATCCATGATTCTCTATTACATTTCTATGTATGCTCCTGCAATTTTCTGTAATGATTGCCATGCTGATTAGTTTGGGATACTTGACATTTTTAATGTGTGTGTGTGTGTGTGTGTGTGTGTGTGTGTGTGTGTGTGTGTGTGTGTGTGTGTGTGTGTGTGTGTGTGTGTGTGTGTGTTTGTTTTAGGTTATTACTATGGAGTCAGCAACATTCTGCAATTGTTCATAATGTTACGTTACAGATTTTGTAATCTTTCAAAACAACTGTTGGGATTCTTGATTTGTGATATCTTTCTATTTTTTAGTAATGCACAATGTTATTGGACAACTATTTCTTATATTTATGGATTACTTGAGCATTTGTGTGCCTTTAGAACGCTGATACTTTGTTGTCTGTTGAGGTATTCTGAGTTTCTTGTCATATATTAGAATATTACAATAGATATCCTGTTATTATTATTATGATTATTATTATTATTATATACATATTTACAAATACATAATCCAAAATTTTGGATTAGATTTCTTTATTAATCACATAACCATACATAGCAATAATTCTGTACACCTTTTCTTACCATTTTATATCTATAATTGTTAATCTTCCTTCACTTTTTATTAACTAATACAACTGTGGCATCCCCATGCCAGGCCAGTAATCAAGGAACTGAATCCTCACCACTGACATTGGAGAGGGACATTCACTTGGAATGCAAATGGATACATTCAGTATTTCCAGATGTAGACCTCTCTGTATCAAGCATAATTTCCCTTAGCACACAAAGAACACAGTCAGCCCAGGGTCAGATTTCTCTATCTGTCTCCATCAAGGTCCCCCAGCACAGCTTCAGAGTTAATTCCTCAGCTGAGTGCCCAAGCCGAGTCCTCCATCACTCTCTCTGTGAAACTAGTGCTTCATGTCCCTGCTCCAAATAGCTGACACACACAAATTTAGAGATTTGTTTTGCATGCGCACACACACACACACACACACACACACACACACACACACACACACACACACACACACACACACACACACACACACCTGTGAAAATCTGACACAGGTTTACTAGCTATGTCCCCCTTCTGCCTAAACTATAAGGTAGTTATCACTGCCACCAGACACTACAAAGCCAGCTACCCAAGGCTCTTACAATGGGACCCAATTATACTGACAGAAGTTAATATTGATACAAATAGTAGTGTTGATCAAACAGCAAGGCTTTCAGGAGTGGCCAGAGTTACCATCAAATAAATATATGCAAATACTCTCAAAGTTTAAATATTTTCTAAAAAGGACCAGCCACAATGAGAACTTGTAAATATATTTAATAAAAAATAATAAAGGAACATGAAAATACTAAATATCTATTTACAGTAAGCATCAGAGTTGCAGTTGCAAGGAATATTAAAAATAATACAGATGGAAAGTTTCACACAGTTAAAGAAAAATAGTACTTCTAATCTCACTATATTTTCCTGACTAATTCAAAACAATTACTGTTCCCTAGTTAAGTTACGTACTGAATAGAGCAAGGCAAAATAATGCGGCGAGTGGTCTTTGTTGTCAGATCCAAGACAGAATGTAGAATGCTGAGAGCAAATTCCTACTAATATCTAAATATTACTTTTGGAATTCAGAATGACATAACACACATCTGGTCATCTGACTCAGTTTCCCATACTATCACCAGCACTAGAAACTGACAGGATTTTAGTACCTATGTGTTACCATACACATGACAGAGCTTTGTTCAAATCTCCAGGAAGTCATAAAACCATTCCACACTTCCTACAGGAGCTACAACCTATTCTCTAGCACAGACATTGTGACTCTGCCTCTGTTCAAAACTGTGGGATAACATCTTTATATTTTAACCCATAACGTAATTTAATTTCAGATATATTTTAAAGTTTGCTTCAGTGGGGCTGTCATTATCCATTGCTGTGCCAGTATCCTCTGTTGAAGCGTATACATTTAATTCAGTTGCAATAAGGAATATACATTTCTTTTTTTCCAATAGGGCACACTGTTGATACATTTTAACAAAAGCAACTTTCCAAATACATTTTTAAATACAAACATCTATACAAATCAATTAACAAGATGCAAAGGTTGCAAAAGATGCCTCTGTACATCTCCACAATAAATTAAAGGTAATAGAAAAAAGAGAATAAAGGATGAAGAAGAAAATGATGACCTATGTCAGAGACTGAATGAAACTAATCTCATCAAACAAGTCCTACAGACTGAACTAGAAAAAAACAAAGATGTAAGCAATGACTTTACAGGGCTTGAAGAGTAAAAAATCACTTAAACAGTTGGATTATTTTGTACTTATCAGGACTGCATATGGCTTCCCACACAATGTTTCTTTATGGCTACTATATGCAAACAATGAGCTTACAAGAAATTTCCAGTTTTGAGTGATCTGTGCATGTATGTATGTGTGTGTGTGTGTGTGTGTGTGTGTGTGTGTGTGTGTGTGTGTGTGTGTGTGTTTGTGTGTGTGTTTATGTATGTGTATTTATATATATATATATATATATATATATATATATATATATATATATATATATATATATATAGGTTCATAGGTAGGTACTAGGCTATCAGCCCTGGAGCCTATATAAGCCTAGCCAAAAAAGTTCCCTGGCTTTTGCCACCCAAAAACATTATTTTCCTGCACCCCTGTCTAGCAGAGCCGCAGAAGTGATCCCTGGGGTGAATTTCCTATTTCCCATACAATTGTTGAGATTTTTCTTAAGGAGGCCTAATAAGGAGCTTTGCTTGACATGACTGGGTAGTCTGTTCCAGAGCATGGGAAGTCTATGGGACAGGAATCTATCTCTCCAACATGTTCTGTTTATTGTGGTGGCAAGGTGTAGATCCCTGGAGCATGTGGCTTGCAGGGATTGGAGTTTCTTTAAATGTAGCATGTCCAAAAGATCTGGGTTTGACATGGCTTTTTATGTTAGGCAGAGGTCACCTCTGAGTAGGTGATAAGCCATGGAGTAGAGCTGTATTTTTTTAAATGGTCTGCTTATGGCATCTGTTTGAGGCTGATAATCCACTTAGTGAAGTATTTCTGTGGCCTTTCTAGTTGTTGTAGATGTCTTGTGAGGTACATGCCAAATGGGGCATTGTACCCTATAATGGGTCTGATGAGGGAGGAATAGAGAGGAACAATGACCTCTTTTTTTCTGGAGGTGATACCCTTTGTGATAAGGTGTGCCACATAGAAGGATTTCCTGACCACTGTGGTGGATGTGATTATCAAAGGAGAGACTACTATCCACCTTTGTCCCAAGGTTTCTTATCACACTTTCGGTCTTTAGTAGGCTACTGCCTATGTGGTAGTTCATGAGTACAGTGTTTTTCCCAAAGGGGATGACAATCCACTTCTTGGCATTGAGCTTGAGGCCATGACTTTGACACCAAGCATCAGTCTCAGCGAGGCCCCTTTGTAGAATGTCCAAATCATTAGGTGATTCTATTAAGAAACCTAGTTTGCAGTTGTCTGCGAACTTCATTAGCCAAAGATCTGCTGTATTAGCCTGGACTTCTGAGAAGTAGATGCCAAACAGGAGGGGACCCAGGACTGAGTCCTGTGGTACTCCACTTGTCATTGGTCTGAAGTTGGATTTGGAGTCAGCTACTTTCACTGTGTGGGTTCTGTCAGTGAGCCAGTTGGCCATCCATCTTGTGACATAAGGATTTATGCCCAGTCTAGTGAGTTTATCTATAATTCCAGAGTGGGGGGTGTTGTCGAAAGCCTTAGTGAGGTCATGATAGGCTGTGTGCACCACCTTACCCTCGTCCACAGCTCTGGTGACTGCTTCAAAGAAGTCAGTCAGGTTTAGGAGACATGATCTACCTTTTACAAACCCAAACTGAGTGGGGTCCAGTGTTTGGAGGCTACCTATGTCCTTGTTTATAAGCTCCAAGTTGATATGTTCCATGGCCTTTCAGACCAGGCTCATCAGGCTAATGGAGTGGTAGTTCCCAGGGTCCATGGTGGCGCCCCCTTTGTGGAGTGGGATAACCGTCGCTGTGTGCCATTCAGTAGGCACAAAGCCTGAAGTGAGGCTATGATTGAACATGGTGCTTAGGTGGGGTGCCAGTTTGTTCTGTAGTTCATGCAGAACACAGCCTGGGATGTTGACAGGTCTCATGGATGCTGTGTTCTTGGCTTTGGAGAGTACAGTCTTTACTTGTGCAGCTGTGATTACAGGGGTTTTGCATTCTTCTGGTATTATGGGCACTTTAGGGTGAGAGGGGGGTAAAGTTTGCACTGAACCTATCTGCCAGGATGTTGACAATATCAGTTGGTTCTGCATATCTAGTGCCATTGTGCTGTAGCTCAGAGCAGATATGAGTGTTGCCATTGAGATTCTTGACATAGGTGTAGAATGCTTTGTTGTTATCTTTAGAATCAGTGGCAATTTTATTTTCGTAACTAGCTTTGGAGGAATTTATGAAGGATCTCAGCTTCTTACTGAAGCTGACTAGGGAGTTCCTGCAATCAGGGGATTTTACTCTTTTTTTGCAACAGCTTCTTCCTTCTGTTGTAGAGTTTGTTTATGGCAGGGGACCACCAGATTGGCTTCCTTTTTTTGGAGGATAGCATCTTGGTTCTGTTGGGGATGGCACGATCCATGCACTCGTGTATGTGCTTATACAGTGCATTTGTATAGGATTCAGCAGTCATACCTCTATTTTCTGTCTGTATGGGTGTCGAAAGCTTGCCACTTCTGTCTTAAGGAGCATGAGGTTGGCTTTGGAGAAGTTTTTTATGGTGGGTTCCTTAATGGGGGGGTGGGGGTGGGATATTGATGTCTAGGATGATTAGCTTGTGGTCGGACCTGACCAGTGAGGAGTTGACCTCTGGCGTGGAACATTGGTTGCCCATATTGGTAATAACCAGGTCCAGGATATTGCTGCCCCTGGTGGGGGTACGGACAAGCTGCTCCAGGGCATTGGAATTTATGAATTCCAGAAAGCATTGAGTAAATGAGTTAGTACATGAGTAGTTTTCCTAGTTGATGGTAGGGTAGTTGAAATCGGCCATTATTAGGATATTGGGCTGTACCTTAATATTACCCAGTATGTCAAGAAACGTGGAGTGGGCAGCCTGGGGCATGGCGGGGGATCTGTAACAAGCTACAACCTGGATTGCAGTCTTGCCCAGTGTTAGTTACACTTGGATAATTTTGGATGCATTATGTTGAGCAACTAGCCTGGAGGTGTGGATATCCTTAATGAATATGGACACGCCTCCTCCGGTGGCCGAAAAGTGTGGTATGAGTTATAGCCTGGTAATGCAGGGGTGCTCTCTGGAGCCTTGAACCAGGTCTCCGTCACTGCATAGATGTCGATATTCTCCATTTTAAGGAGTGCCTCGAGTGAGTGCATTTTGAGGTTTAGACTTCTAGCATTGAGTAGCATTACCCTCAAATTTTGTTTGCTTATACCTGCTATGGTGGTGAGTTTGAAGTTTGAACCTTGCCTAAAAAAGGCACTATAGTAGTGGCAAGAGCCTTAGCCAGTTTCTGGAATTCCAGGGGCGATAGGTGCAGGCCATCTCTGGCAAAGCATCATGGTCTGTTGATCATGTCGTCCCAGGCAGACAGACACTGGATCCCTTTAGAATGACACCAGAAGCTTAGCCAATTGTTGAAGTCAGTCATTTTGTCCTTGTATTGTGGTATCATTCTGGGCAATGGCAGGATGCTATTCAGGGCTAGGGTCATACCTACTTGGGCTACATGATCTGAGAGCTCCTCCATGTCTCTTTTTATGTAGCCCAGGGAGGTACGTCTCAGGTCATTCACACCAACATGGACAATAACAAAGTCATATTTGTACTTGTTGTGGAGTGACCTGAGTGCTTGCATTATGTGGCGAATCCTTGTACGAGATAGGCAGCTGACAGTAACTTTCACCTTGTTTAGCCTTGTGAGTGGGATATCAGTGTGCCTGACTATAGAGTCACCTATGACTAGTGTGTTGGTTACGTTGTTTTTCTTTATGGGCTGAGGTTGAGTAGCACACTGATTTTGTGGGGTATGTGTCATTTGGGTAGTGTTGGGGGCATGGTGGTTGCTTGAATTTCAGCTTTGGAGGTCTCTGTTGTTTAGGTAGATTTTTATTGAGAGCTTCTGCGAATGTAGGTGTGTGTTTTGTGTTACTGTGTGTGGGTTGGGTGGTGTAGGTTTTGATGGACTATGTGTTGAGTGTGGTGTGGTGCAGGTGTTTACCTTCTCCTCTTGATTGTCTAGTACAGTCTTGGCTGGAGAGAGATTGGCTTCCAGTTTGGCTATATAAGTGCATCTCTCGCAGGTCATAGTGTAGGGTGGTAGGAGGAGAGGGTCGTCAGTGTAAATGAGGTAATTGCTACATTGCCCCAAGATGACCAGACTCAACAGGTGGACAGGAGAAAATACCAGGAGCTGATCCTTAGACATACCTAGATATGTGCTTATTAATTTAAGTACTAAAACTGTTTTCCTCCTAACAAGTGAGGAAAGTTGAGTTCTGCAGTAATTTGTAGATTATTTAGTGCTTGCAATGAGTTTTGATCAAGTGCTGAGCACAAGGAAACTGTTTTGAGTGCTAAAACTAGAAAACTGGCTAGTTCTAAGGGAAAATTAGAAGATCTGACTTTCTGGCACCGGAAATAGTTTAACCCTAGTTAAATGGTGCTGCTCAATGCACAAAACCGCGCAAACACTGGTTTTTAAACAGAAACATGAAAGGGATAGAAATAGCCCAAAATGGCCAATAAAACTACAGATTCTGAGCTGAAACCAGTCCTCCAGCAACAGATTGGTTGCTCAAAGCTCACCACTCTCACTAATGAACAGAGAAGCTTTCTTCTATCTTAGTAGGGTCTGGGAAACACAGAAACTACAAAACAGCCCAGAATTCAGCAAAATCTGAAAACAGGACTCTATTGGTTATAGAAAGGTGGGAAACGAGTAAAGAGAGAGGATTTTTTTGTTTTTTTTCCAAAAATTAAAACAGATACAGTAAAACAAACACCTTTAAAGCAGAAAAATGGCTATCGCACTTGAGTGTGTAGCCCTCAACAGTTCAACAGTTGAAAAACACTTAAAAATGATCAGTTAAAGTGCAAACAGTATTAGAATTCAAAAAAACAGTTCAAATAAGTTGCAAAGTTGATTAAAAAAATGCTCGGAATAGTGGTGGCTTGTGAAAATAAGCAATAAAAAACAAAACAGAGGTACTTAATCCTCTCAAAGTCTCCCTTTTCTCTCTCTTCTGCTGTAGAGCCCTGCAGAACACCCAGGCAGGATCTTGCTGAGGTAATACAAGCACAAAAACTGTGAAAACATGAGTTTTTAGACAGAAAAATGAAAGTGATAGAAATAGCCCAAAAATGGCCAATAAAGCTACAGATTCTGAGCTGAAACCACTCCTCTGGTGACAGATAGATGGCTCAAAGCTCACCACTCTCACTGATGAACACAGAAGCTTCCTTCTATCTTAGTAAGGTCTGGGCAACACCGAAACAAAACAGCCCAGAATTCAGCAAAACTTTGAAAACCGGGCTCTACTGGTTATAGAAAGGGAGGAAACAAGTAGAGAGATAGGATTTTCTTTTGTTTTTTTAATCATTAAAAAAAAAAAAAAAAAAAAAAAAAATATATATATATATATATATATATATATATATATATATATATATATATATGTGTGTGTGTGTATGTGTATATGGATTGTACTGATGTCACCCGGGTTGCAGAAGTCCAGGTCCTGGGTTGTCGAGGCCAGGGGGTCTGAGGCACCACTTGAATGAGGGATCGGTGTGCCGAAGCACACACCACCAAAATAACACAGTATGCAAAACACCAACATAACAACATACCCTACAACATTTTTGCAGGGATCAAGCCCCCCTGCACCCCCCCACTCCCCGCTAATTATATATACCAACTCTATGTGACAATCTAAACGGTGTTCCACACCGGAGGTCAACCCCTCGCTGGTTAGATCAGACCATAGACTAATCACTCTGGATATCCATATTCCGCCCCCACCCCCAATCAAGGAAACCACCATGAAAAACTATTCAAAAGAAAACTTCACGTTACTTAAGACTGAGGTGGAAAGGTTCACAGGCCCCATGCTAAAGAACAATGTTGTCCAAGCTGCTGAAACCTTTACAAAGGCACTCTATGAGCATCTGCAGGAATGCATGGATCGTGCTATCCCAAGTAAATCCAAGACTCACTCCTCCAACAAAAGGAAACCAGTCTGTTGGACCCCTGCCATAAACAAGCTATAGAACAGAAGGAGGAAACTAGTACAGAAAATAGTAAAATCCCAAGATGGAACGACATCCCTGATCAGTATCAGCAAGAAACTATGATCCCTCATTAAATCATCCAAGGCTAGTTTCAAAAGAAAAATTGCCAATGACTCCAAAGATAACCACAAAGCATTCTTTAGCTATGTCAAGAACCTAAGTGGAAACTGTCAGATCTGTTAGTGCAGAATGGCACAAAATACACTGAACTGACTGATATCGCAAACATTCTGGCAGACAGGTTTAGTGCAAACTTCACCCCCCTCTCACCCTCTAAAGGGCCCATAACCATACCAGAAGAATGTAGGGCCCTGTCAATCACTGACACACAGGTTAAAACAACCCTATCCAAAGCTAGAAACACAGCTTCAATGGGACCGGACGAGGTCCCAGGCTGTGTCTTACAAGAGCTCCAAAATGAACTAACCCCTCACCTAAACACACTGTTCAAACTCAGCCTCTCTACAGGCTACGTACCCACAGAGTGGTGAACAGCAACAGTTATCCCATTCCACAACAGTGGAGCCACAACGGACCCTGGGATCTATCACCCTATAAGCCTGACTAGCCTGGTCTGCAAGGCTATGGAATGCATCCTCATGGAACACATTAACAGAGACATTGGGAACCTCCAAACCTTGGACCCTGCCCAGTTTGGTTTTGTTAAGGGCAGATCATGTCTCCTAAACCTGGTGGACTTCTTTGAGATGGTTACCAAGGCATTAGATAAGAGAAAGAAGGCCCACACAGCCTACCTAGACCTTGCAAAGGCTTTCAACACCATTCCCCATTCTAGTATTATAGACAAGCTCACCAGCTTGAACATAAACCCCTACGTCACGAGATGGGTTGTCAATTGGCTCATGGATAGAACCCACATGGTGAGAGTTGCAGGCTCTATGTCCGACTCTAAACTGATTACAAGTGGTGTCCCCCAGGGCTCAGTCCTAGGACCCCTCCTGTTTGGTATATACTTCTCAGTGGTACATGCAAGCACAGGAGGACTATGGCTGACCAAGTTCACAGACGACTGCAAACTAGGGGCCATAACTGATTCTCCAGCTGATACAGACATCTTCCAGATGGGTCTCACTGAGACGGATACCTGGTGTCAAAATCATGGCCTCAAGCTAAATGCCAAAAAGTGCATAGTCATCCCCTTTGGAAAAAACAAAGTACCCGTGAACTATCACATAGGTGGTAGTCCCCTAAATACAGAAAATGTAATAAGGGATCTGGGGACCCAAGTAGATAGTAATCTCTCATTTGATAATCATATTGCCAAGGTGGTTAGAAAATCCTTCTATGTGGCCCACCTAATCACAAAAGGGTTCGCATCTAGAACAAAAGAGGTTATTGTGCCTCTCTACTCATCACTCATTAGACCCATCATAGAATACAACTCCCCATTTACGACGTACTGTACTAGACACCTGCAACAGCTGGAAAGGCCACAAAAGTACCTCACCAAGAGGATTACTGGCCTCAAACAGATGCCCTATGCAGCCCGACTCAAGAAACTCCAGCTGTACTTGGTTGCATACTGCTTACTCAGAGGCAATCTCTGCCTGACATACAAGGCCATGTCCAACCCAGAACTGGACATGCTCCACCTAAAAAAAAAATAAAACAGCCACACGCTCTAGAGATATAAACCTCACCACAACGATAAATAGGACATGCTGGAGAGATTCCTATCCCAGAGACTCCCCATGCTTTGGAACAGGATTCCAATATACATCAGGCAGAGCCCCTCACTAACACTCTTCAAGAGAAACTTTGATGGGTGGATGGGAAACAGAAAATGTACTCCGGGGATCACTGCACTGGCTCTGCTGGTCAGTGGCACAGGGAACTAATGGCTCTGCTGGACAGTGGCACAGGGAACTAATGGCTCTGCTGGACAGAGCTACAGGGAACTAATCTAAGCGGGTGGCAAAAGCCAACACATTCTGGCGAGGCTTATAAATGCCCTTGGGCAGATAGCCTAGTACTTACTTATGAACCTATGAACCTAGTAGTTACATATTTCTTTTATTTCTTGAAACACCTTTACCCCTTGCTTATTCTTATAATCATTCAATCTAAATACTATTCCTAATACCTCTATAGATTCTTCATTAAATTGTATGTGTTCTATATTCCCCCATCCAAAACTTTTACTTTTTTCTACATTTACACATAAAACAATATTCCTTAATAATTTATTTACCTTCTCACTTATCTCTTTCATCCTTTCTTTATTACTGGTAAGTAAAACAATATCATCTGCCTATGTATACATTATAGGTATTTGCAAACCTTCTGTCATCTTATATCCTACAATATCTGTCTTTTTATTGATTTTATTCACTATGACATTCTTAACTAATGAAAATAAGATACTACTAGCTGGACATCCCTGTCTTATTCCACATTCTAGTTTTACTTTTTCCAGTTATCCATCCATTCACATTTATTCTAATATTATTCCTTCCATACAGTGATTTAATTACCTGTATTGTTTTCCTACTTATATTATATGCTTCTAGAATCTCCCATAAAGAATCATATTGTATTTTATCAAATACTTTGCATAAATCTCCTCCCATAATCTTTGATTCCACCTTCCTGTTTATAATATCATCTACTACTTCATTATCCATAATAAATCTTGACTTCCTTTTCCCTTTCTATCGGATATTGTTTGATCAAATAACTTATCCATTTTCTCTGTTAGCCTTTAAGTTATTATTCTCATAAGTATTTTATAGTCTGTGTCATTCAATATTATCAGTCTCCAATTCTTTATGTCATCTTTTTCTCCTTTTGTCCATATGAATATTACTTCAGTACATACTTCATCTGCTATTCCCAATTCTAACCATTCATTCAATACTTCTACAAATATTACTTTTTTCCAAATTTCCATTTTATTATACATATATTTTATTATACATATGATATTTAATACCATCTAATCCTGTTGTGGTATTTAAGTTAATGTCTTTTAATACTTCATTTTACTTTTTCAAACTTATCCTTTGTTCCAAACTTTCTTTATCTTCTTCAATTTATTAACTGCATACTTTAGGTTTTGCTTTGTTTCTTTTTTAATAAATGATTGTCTTATATATTTTTTAATAATTCCACATATCCCTTCTTGAGTTGTTGTTGTTTTTCCTTCTTTGTCTTTTAGCTCCCTTATTACCTTTTTATTTTCTTTCACTATTATATTTAAATAAGGTGCTACATCTTCTTTTCTTCTTTGTAGACAATATTTTTACTTATATAATAAATTCTTAATTCTTACCTGATTCCTTTCATATATTTCTTTCTCTTTTTCATGGAAAACTTTTTCTGTATTTATTAATTCTTGAAATATTGCTTGGGTTGCTGTTTTATATTTTCTTTTTCTTTTTTTCTTTTATTCTTTATATATTCTTAAACATTTTATATGTTTCTTTAAAACATATCTACCAAGTTGTCTAATTTTCATAGAACATTCTCATATTTATATGATCTTTCTATAACTTATTTCTTACTTATCCTCTTGTTTTAACTCTTTTTCATTCATCCTTTTAATTCATTTACCTATTTTTATGTATTCTTCTTTCTCAGGTACTTTAATCCATATTACTATATGGTCTGAGAACCCTATCTTTCTTATTCCTTTCTGCATAATTTGTAACCTATCTGATATTAAGAAATAATCAACTTCAATTTTATTCACACCTCTTCTATAGGTCCAATATATATTATCCCATATATATAGCTTGCCATATTTCATTATTTCATTTACTAATTTGACATCACTACATTTTTTATTATTTGTTCTTAGGTTACAATTAAAGTCACCCACGAGTATTATATCCATATTGACACAAACATAGTTGAGGATTTTTTTAAACATTATCTCTCTTTCTTTCCTTGTAACATATGCATATATAGTAATAACGCTATACACATTTGTATCTCATCTTATATCTAATACTGTAATATGTCCTACTTCAGGTATAGTGACTGAACAAGTATCTATTGCCATATTCCAAATGATAGGTCCATTCAATAGCTTTTCTGTTTGTTTCCTTCATTGTCTATTAATAATCTAGTATCCTCTAATACTATAATATGAGCATCTACTAAGACACACCATTCCAGAGTGCATATTCTTCTCTTAACATTTTTCATGCATTTAAAACTAGAATCTTCATCTTTTAGTGGTATGTGTCCTTTAGCTTTATTGCTTTCTTTTGTAAATACACTTTTGAATTTTCTTTTTCTTTCTTTCACTGTTTTCCCTATAGAATGTTTCTTTCCTCTCACTATTTTCCAATTCACATATTCTTCTTCACTTGTATCCACTCGTACTTCTTCCCTTGCTTTCTCCCCTTCTTTTGGGTTTATTTCTACATCTTGAGTATCAATCAGCCCTTCTTGTTCTTTTCCTTTATCTACTCTTTGTATATCTTCTTTTTCCATGATTTGCACATTTTTCACACTCTAACCATGCATGTCCAGAATTACCACATTTCTTACATTTAAAATCACATTTTTTAGCCTCATGTCCATGTTTACCATATGTAAAACATTTTCTTTTATCACATTCACTAATCAAGTGATCATCTTTTCCACAGGGAAAAAAAAAAACATGTTTTAGGCTGCCCTCTATAGTTTAAAAATCCCCTATTGCCATTTGCATTAACAACACTAGGAATATGTATCACATTATTATTTTCCATGTTTAATATAACCTCACATTCACATTCCACAGTCCATAGACCTGTTTCATCATAAATCTTAACATCTGTGCATAAATGCAATACATTTTCTAAGTCTTTTGCTTCAATTTCAATTCTGAATTGCACCATAACTTGTTTGATTGTACCACATACTCTGACCATGGATTGTCATTCTTCCGTTGTTCATATTTTTCTATGAAATTTTCCATAGCCTGTCCAGCCTCAAAAATTGTATCAGAAAATGTCACTTTATTGATAAGAATAAAGGCTCTTACCTCATTTGCTGTCACACCTAAGGGTGCAATCACCAAGTCCCAAACTACATACCTGTCCTGACCTTTTTCTTTTTTACTGATTACTTGCACTGTATACCTCTTATTTGCCTCCTTCACCTCCTTGACCTTTCTTTCTCCTCCTTCACTGTTTGTGTGTAAGATTTTTTTCAGCTACTTTTCCAACATCCTCTTTTTGCTGTATTTTCTCTAGCATATCACCCACAATGCTACAACTTCACTCTCCATCTCACTTTGATTTGTAAGTTCTTTTAAATAAGCATCCTGCAACCCTCCAAACTAGAGGGTTGTAATATTACATTTCTGATGGTTCTCTGTCTCTCCAACAAACAATTTATTTTGAAACAGGTCCTCTGAATCTATTCCTGTTTCATCTTGAACCTCCAGTAAACTCCTCTGCTTCAATACCTCCTTCTCCTCCGATATAAATGAATTCTCCAACTCCGTTGCATTTCTATAGCCTTTGTATACTTTCACCATCATACCCACACTTGTATTTTCATTTTCAATTCCTCCTTCTGTTCAACATACACTCTCTATCCCCCCTGTTTCTCCAGGCCACCTTCATGCCTAGAACAGAAGCAGGAACCAAAATACATTGCACTCAAATGTGTTCCCTAACGCCGAAAAGTAGGGGAAGTTCCCCTGTGCCCTGGCCAAATTTCACATAGCAGTGTAAATGCCACCTCAGGTCTTCCCTGAAAAAAGGTCTTGTAGGACTAGCCTGGTCAACAAAAGATGAAGAAATAAATGTATATATGATGAAACCAGAGAAGACAATGTTTTACACCTTAGGATGAAAGATTAAAATGGTAGAAGCATGATTTAGTTTACCTGGAAATATTAATGATAACTTGTTCTGTGCTACCAGCATACAAACATGTTCTACGCTGTTACATGTTCTTAATCTTTCAGAGTTCTCAAAATTAAACAAGGAAGCCAGTAGCTGGAACAAAATTTTAAGATCTCCCACTATCGTAGTATTAGTGGTTACCCTGGCCCAGAATTTATGTGGAATGTGAAACCTTAAGTCATTGTAATTTGTAAAATGCTGCAGTGAAAGCCACAGAGACAAAATAATTAACTGAGCTTTCCAGCAGCCTTAGATTGGGCAAACACTGGTATTACTATAGTTCAGATCTGGCCTTATGATCAGTATAACTCTGTGAACCATTAAATAACTTTAGAAAAATATAACAAGTGGGATAATATTTATGCCTGTCAAACGCATTTGAGCTTGCCAAACTTATACCACTTTATTATAGAATGTTATAAAAAGGACACATTTGGCCTTACAGACTTATGATTTTCAAATGGTTACTTCTGAGTCTTTTGTATAGCATACAGTTTTAAACAGACTATGAAATGAGAGATTTGCTTCCACTAAAACAGACATTGGTTAAAAGCTAAAAAAAAAATAAAATAAAATAAAATTGCTTTTGCACAATAAAATGCATTTTCTTTTCAGAACCATAGTTTGTAGGCTTAGAAGCCATTAAGCAGACCAAGACTTGACTAAGTAGTGAACTCAAAATCGTTTCTAAATGGTAAAACTTTAGAATGCAAGCCACCTAAATAAATGTTACTAATCAGAAGGAAATTAAGGTTTGCATGCAGGCTTGGGGGGTGTGAGGCTGCAGCTAACTCAGTGCGCACCTCCATGCATGTACCTCTTTGCTGTTACCCTGTTAGCTATACTCTACCCTCAGCAGGCTCATCTGATTGACATTCTAGTGGAATGAGGCTAACGTACAACCTAGACCATGCCATCCTTCACTGTACTGTCCTCCTATACTGCTTCTTCTTTTATTATACTACACTTTATCTATTTGTATTGGTTAACCAGAGTAGGGCACTGATTTACATGGAGTATTTACAGACTCAGCCCAGTGGCACTATCTGTTTCGGTGATTTGCACAGGGGCATATAGTAGGCAAATGGTGGTAGACAGAATCAAACCCTTGGCTGGATTCCTTAAAGTTCACAGAATCTGGCACATTATGCTGATAGCAGTGGAAAAGATGCAGATAACTATGTAATATGTAAATATACCACAGTGAACTCAGAATATCTCGGTGGACAACTAAGTATCTCAGTAGTAATAGTGCACTGTATATCACTTGTAGGTATTCTATAAGTAATGAAAAAAATACTGTCAAAGTATGATGTACATTAACAAAGTTACATAAATCATCTCACAATCTAAGCAGCCTGACACTCATAAATACATATCTATAACAGAATCTCTCCAGTAAGCTAACATACAACTATGGAATATTTCGGCAGAATCCATAAATTTTCTAATAAAAATTTAATAAAGGCAGTCACTGCCACATCACCACAGCAAAAAGTAGTTAATAATGGGTGGGAAGTGTGTGGGGATTGCAGCTAATGTACGCACCCAATAAAACTGGGAGATAGAAAAGCAGACATGGGGTATGGGTGAAGAATAGAAACACACAAAAGGTATGCTGGAATAGGAAAATCTGAGGGGAAAGTCAGAGGGACATAGGTATTTTTTTAATTTGGTGGGAATAGGCTCCATTTTTTTATTTTTTAAGAACAGAAGGAAAGGCTAAGATTGGGAAAGAGGAGGAAAAGGTCATCACAGCAAGTATACCCATAGAACAAATATTACAATACATGACAAAGGTTGGAAAAAACAGTAAGGACAGGCAAGTTACACAGATAGCACACTGCACAACAGGGGAAATGTAACATTGTCAAACAGGATGGGGATGCACAAAAACATATCACGTTATGACATGTTCTAAACTGTGTGTCAGTAATACCGGGATGTGTATGACCAATGGTAGATGTGTGCTGTAGGGTAATAAATAGGGATCACAGTACACATTAGATAAATAAACACATATCCAAACAGTCTGTCAGCAGTGCAGCTATAAGCCAAGCAACATCACAGATAAACAAATGCAGGTCTTGGAATGCTAGATAATTCTAGAAGAGGACAGAACAGACTCTGCAACCATGCACATGAAAGGCAAACAACTAAGCACAGTGCCAAACAGCAGTACTGCAGTAAAACAGCAAACTGGCTAGTACATACACATCTAGGTGTACATAATCCAAACAAACATGTAATGGAATGAATATATGTCACCCACATATGTCATGTCAAAGACAACACATAGGTGTAGGTGTATATGTATGACTGTCAGTGGCCTAACAGGCACTTATATGAAAGCGATGTCAATACACATGCACACATCAGTGGCATGTATGAATAATATATGTTCTCAAACCTAACAGTACAGCTATATAAGAAATGCTAGGTTGTGCACATGTATTTCAGCAATGTACAATGCACAATGAGAACATGGATGTACTGCAAGCAGTAGTCAGTGACTTGTGTGCAGATGTCCTGGATCTGTATAATGGCCATAGATTTGGCACGTGTTGATCCTATAAACAAACTAATGAATGACAATGAACAATATTTGCAACAAAGGCAAACATATCTGCAAAATGTAGGGTGGGAGGGGGCTGGGCCCACATCAAGGAAGACAATGATGAAGTAGGGCAACAAGGTAAGGTTACACATTGCAAATCCATGTGTACTCCACATAGGGTGCTGTTTTAAAGGAAATGGCAAATATATGCCAAATTGGCAGACTGCATTGTTGACGTCAATAAAAATGGGCATGTATACATCACACACACACAATATTGTGCAATCATGTAACATCAACAGCCATAAGAAAGCAAGCTAGGAATTTCCATCACATACACATATACTGTCATGCCAACATGGAATAAACAACTTCAGTTATATCACAGACACTGTTCACTACTGAGCGGGGGACAGTCTTGTGAGCATCATTACAGCACATAAATGTTAAGTCAGTGAATGCTCACATTTCAAAGGTACAATGGTGTTTCAGTATGGATCAGACTATCTGCAGAAACATGTACATACATCAATAAATTTGAACACCATTTGCCAAAAGGCATGAATGTATGTGAATAACAAATGGATGTATAAATATAACATAGACCAAACATGGCATACTGTACTGTTACTGAATAAATTATCATTACTTCTGTGCATACATGAATGTTACATTGGCTGTCTATGCAGTAAGTAAAGAAAGACTGCCCATATGTATAACATACCTTTATATGACCCAACATTGCATTAGTATTGCCAACACATGCCACACAACATGACATCATGCCTGTGGGACAGCATAACAATTTTCATCCAAAACACATGGGCAAAGATATGTCCTTCTGTTGTGCATACATGATATGGCAATACACAAATCTTAACCATACCACTGTGGTAGGGCTGGATTATGGCTGACATGTCTGTGAGTTTCTGTCACTAACATACACATTTACAGTGTAATTGTTAAAGCAGAAGCTGCATGCTAACGGCCAAAATACATGGACAGCTAAATGTGGAAGGAAAGTGTAATGTATTAATGTTTGCCATGCACACGTTGAAACATAATTAAATGTCACATGATGATATGCACATTATATGTTTGGACTTATAACACATAAGCACGGCAGCTACATTTTATATATGGTATAGTCCAATCAGTGACATGGCAAACAACATGGTGGCAGCATTACACAACTGGCTCACACAGACAATACTTATGGACGTGAGGGACTACCCTGATTGGGATGATAATCAAATTATCTCTTAGGCTATCTCCCTGAATGAGTTGCCCATAGCCCCTACCATATCCTGAAAAAATTCCCTATCATGATCCTTATCTTTGTATGAAACACATCAGTCACCACCTGAAATATCTGCTTCCGATAATTGTCACACTTTTTTTCCTGGCATCATCTGGGTTGCAACAGGGATGATGGGATATGCAGGTCCAGCTTCCTCATCATCATCCTCATCATCATCATGGTTGTCATCATTGGAAGACTCCAGCAGTAGCCTGACATGTGCTCATTGTCTACATCTGATTGGTGATCATCTATGGTCCCATGCTCTGTCAAGATGAATCACAACACAGGACAGGAATTACATATGCATACCTGATGCTACCTGTCTGCATAACATACCCACTGTGACAAATTGAATAGGCAGAAAACACTCCTCATGAAATGTGAAAATATATTCTTACCATAGTCCACTGTACCACCATATGTGATGTATGTCAGTAATTAAAACCATAACAATGAAAAGAAAATAGCTATTAGGCTGAACATTCCTGTGAAGATCGTAGCTAACATTACATAGAAAATGATGAACCCATCTGCAATCTAAAATACATTAATTAACATCCCATCCACATGAATTCTGCATATCAGAATATGAGACTGAAGGTGTATTAATATACATTGACGGTCTCATTTAAAACACAATTCAAGATGAAATGATGCAAACATTACCAAGTAACACAATTATAATCAACAGATTTGCTGCTAGAGGATGGCTTCTCATAGACACAACACCTTCCCTATGTCACATTATCTATACTTCTGGACATATCCAATAACATAACATGTCAGGGCAAATGTATCCATCACACAATGTGAGCAGTTTAATCAAGGCTGTGCAATGGCATGCATAACACAGCTTACCAGTGGAAATCATGACATGACCTGAACAGTTGTTTACTGGCCAGCATTATGCATAACAAGCATATGCAAAGCAAGCAAGTGTAACATATCTTGACATTTGAAGAGAAGCATGCCCTGACACTGCCTCATGCAACATTCACATAACTGTAATTTGACAAAATAAAAATTGGAAAATGACAACATAACATTAGTATTGGGACTTGCACTATTTAATAGTGATGTCTGCCTCAGTACACTGTCCAGCTGATTGGCAGGATAGCACCATTTCCATTATTTGTTCTCTGCATGTGTTCCCTGAGGAGTTATGTCTATGTGTGAATGTGAACTGTAGTCCATGAGTCCATGTGTCTGTGCATGTAATAAGTCATATGAACAGTCACCAATTAACATTGTTATAATGAAGACAAAAATGAGATGACAATAACATGGAAAATATGAAAGCCACATGACAAACAGCTGAGTCAGGCAGCATGGTCATTGGCTGAGCCCACATCAGTTTAAGGACTATGACCCTACCAAATATTAATAATGTTCAATCATAAACCCAGTCACAGCTTGTGATACATGAGGCTCTAGTATATGTGGTACAAACATTATTGTCTGTCTACAACTGCATGCATGACCTACCTACATTTATTAGCAATTACTTGTTTGGGTCTTTTTCTTTTCGGTTAGGTCACACACAACAACTCCTGTCCGCTAATGATTGGCAGTTGATTTTTAGCTGTACCGGGGGCTGCCGCGCACAACCCAAACGAAGGCACGCCTATTCATGCATGTCTTCACGCCAGAAGATGCTCTAGCTGAGAACTGAACTGGACAGCTTCAGGAGGCTTGCACAACGCTTCGCAGCACCCACTCACACCCGCTGGTACACTACCCTGCAAAATTCAAACATCCTGCTGCTGTTTGCTGATTATGAAATGGTGAAAAGAAATGCCTACATGCACAAGTATCCTCAAGCACAGGATACATGTATGTTTTAACAAAACCATCAAAGGTGTTATAGGCAGAGGCAATATCAATGCTGAACAGAACGGCATACCATACAGGCTGCCAACAACAGCAAGAAAACTGACACAGCACATACCCATTCTGTATGTGAATAGAAGGCGACATCCAAACATATAAGTGTGCCAACAAGTTCATTATAAACAACAGGGAAACCATTATAGACTTGTATGTGAAACATCCACCTGAACTTCTGTGTGGCAGTTTCACATAACTGACTGTCAATTAGGTTGTGATCTACATTAAAAGAACTATCTTTAGAAAACATGGCTTGTGACTAAATCATATTTAAACATATTTGCATTTCAGTTAGACTTGCGAGTACAGCTATTGTGCGAGCATTGCACTTACCTTACTGGTGCATTATAAGCAATATACATGATAAGGTCAAAATACAGACCTGTAACAAAAATCAGATACATTTTATTTAACAAAACAGACAAAGCAAGCAACAAACCTCTTTTCCTCCACTGATCCTCCAGCCTGCGCATCTGCTCTATGCATAGGGCACAGTTACAGGTCCTGTCCTTGTCACCTGCAAAAAGAAAAAAGCATCTGTGAATGATGTATCCTCAAATAACAGTGATATACATTGTTGAGATCAGGATCTAAAATAATTGTATTGAAGAACATCACAGAATCACCATATACATTTTGCAATCTTCCACACACAGTCTTTTACATCTTGGAACAGAACTGGACAGAGAATGGAGGACCTGAGATGGACAGAAATACATTTGTATTGTAGAACAGGGAGGCCTACAACATCTTTGATGGTTTGGTTAAACCATGCCTGTAGCCTATGTTTAGGGATACTTGTGCACATAGGCATTTCTTTTCAACATTTCTAACTCTCAGTTACATAATCGGGAAGCAGCATCACACTGTTTGCATTTTGCAGGGTAGTAATTGCTAATAAATGTATATAAGGCACTCATACATCTGTAGACAAACAATACTGTTTGCACACCATATATTATATTTTCATGAGTCACAGGTTGTCATTGTGTTTATGATTGCACTTTATTACTAGTGTATTGTGTTGCATTCCAAACTGATGTGGTGTCAGCCAATGACCATGCTGCCTTGCTCAGCAATTTTGCATATGGCTTTTATATTTCCCAATGGATTGTTATCTTACTATATCTTCATAATACCAATATGTTAATTGGTGGCTGTTCATGACTTATTACATGGACAAACACATGGAATACAGCTGACATTCACACACCAACATAAATGTGCAGGGCAAACATGCAATACAAGAAACATGGTAATAGTGATAGTCTGTAGTCAGATGGACAATTTAATGAGGCATACATTAGTATTAAACAGCACAGGTCTTGTTACTACTGTTATGTTGCCATTTTCCTAGTGTTGTTTTGCAAGTTAGACTCGTGAGTGTTGCATGACAGTGTCATGGCAGGCTTCTCTTCAAATGCCAGGATATGTAAGTGTACTGGCTATTGTGTATGCTTGTCATGCATAATGATGGCTGATAAGTGTTCAGATTGTGTCAGGATTTTCACTGGTAAGCTGCATTATGGATGCCATGGCATGATGTTGGTAAGCTGCTCACATTGTGTGATGGATACAGTGGCCATGACATGTTCCAATATTGAAAACATCCATAAGTATAGATAAGGAAATTCACCCCGGGGATTATGTGAGTCGCCCAGCTAGACAGGGATCCAGGGAAGTAAATAGTGTGGGAAGAAATAGCCAGGGAATTGTTATGGCTAGGCTTGTATAGACCCTAGAGCCGATAGCCTAGTACCAACCTATGAACCTATGTGACATAGGGAAGGTGTTGTGTGCATGAGGAGCCATCTTCTAACAACAAATCTGTTTATTATAACTGTTCTACATAATAATTTTAGGCCATTTCATCTGCAAATGTGTTTTTAATGACACTTGCAATGTAGGATGATAAACCTTTATTCTCATATGCAGAGATCACATAATAGTGGGATGTTATGCAATGTATGTTAGATTGCAGATGTACACATCAGTTTCAGTTTAATGTCATCTATAATTTTCACAAGAATGTGCAGCCTGATAGAGAATTGTTTTTCATTGTTATGGTTTTGATTACTGACATACATTGCATATGGTGGTACATTTGACTATGGCCATAATGTATTCTAAGGTTTAGTGACTGTTTTCTACCTGTTCATTGTGTCAGAATGGGTATGTTATGTAGTCATGTATCATCAGGTATGCATATGTAGTCATGTATCATCAGGTATGCATATGTAGTCATGTATCATCAGGTATGCATATGTTGTGTCATATAAATGTATCTCATATATATGCTCAGTCCTCCTTTACTGAATGCATAGACCAGCAATGTAACATTCATGTATACACCATGGTGAAGATGATTTATTCAGTTACAGTACAGTATGCCATCTTTGGCCTTGGTTACATTTCCACATTCATTCCTTATTCACATAAATTCACACATTTCGTCAAATGATGTATATATGCAATGATCTATGTACATGTGTCTTCATATATTCCGATCCAAAGAGAAACAGCGTTGTACCTTGGAACTGTGAGCAGTCATTAACTTCATGTTAATGTGCTGTAATATTGCTCACATAACTATACTTTGCTCAGTAATAACCAGGGTCAGTGACATATAAACACAGGTATTTACTCCACATATTGTTTTACATTGGCATGACAGTATAGTGTCAGTGATACCAATTCTTAGTTTGTTTTCCTATGCCTCATGCTGTATATGATTGCACAATACTGTGTGTGTGTGTGTGTGTGTGTGTGTGTGTGTGTGTGTGTGTGTGTGTGTGTGTGTGTGTGTGTGTGCGTCTGTGTTCATTTATCATCAAGCAGAAAAAGTTAGTGCGAAGTATTAATTTTATGGCTTGCCATAGAAGGACATTACAATAAGTGGGGATTTTTCTCATTTAATTGATTGCAACAAGGTCGAATGTAATCATTGTGGGGAGAAAGGACACACAGCAAGAAGGTGTTCACCTGAATGAAAGTTATGCTTAAAAAGGGACACTTTGGATAGATTGTCGTTTGAACAGTAAGTAATGAAACAGAAGTGGAAAGGGATGAAGGACAACAAGAGGCTAGAGGATGGGGTGAACTAGGTGAAGAAGAAACTGTAGAAGAAAAATATATGGAGGTGAAAAATGAGAGAGACTGCATGCAAGACGAGAGGTCAGGAGAAAGAACTTATGCTAATAATTTTTTTTGAAGTTCTAGGTAGTGAAGAATCTGATTCTGAGGATCAATGATTATTTGTACATAAACTCAGGAAAAATATTCAAGTGGGGAAAGAGTAAAAATAAGAAAAAGAAAATTTAAAAATATTTCCCCTAAACTTAAAAAGAAGGAAAAGCAACCCTTTTTGAATATGTTCAATAAATGTGAACAGTATTCTACACAGTAAGGATAGGAATACTATGCTGGTGTGTTAAATGTGATGTGGATGTTATTCTGTTAGAGGATGTAAGATTCCTAGCAAGTAAAGAAAGATTGCAAACAGAAAAATTGGGGGTGGAAATATAACATGGAATCTTGGAACCTAGGAAATGAACTTTTTTCTGGAGTGGCTGTGCAGTTTAAAAAACAGTGAAAATACTAGATGTAACACTGGTAACGATGGGAAGGCTAACTATTGTGGATTTGAGGTAGAGAGAACATGTTAATAGAATTACAGCATTATATGCATTTATAAGTAGCAAGAAAAGAGAAAGACTGTTTCATCATAGACTATGTGGTGGTTAACATGAAAATTATAATTCCAGGGGACTCTGTGATTTAAGGGGTACATGTAAAAAGAAAGGGGAATATTTAAAAAATACAGGAAGTGATAAAATGTGGTAAATTGGCTGTGTGGAACAAAATTCAATGGACTTCAAGAAGGGGATACTAAAGATCCAAAATTTATTATTTTGCATTATCAGAAGGCTGGGATACCAGATCACGACATAGTTGTAATGTTTTTTTCAGACCATTTAGTAATATGGGTGGAGGTGATGGAAGAAAGAGTGCATATTGAAATAGGAAAGGGAATAAAAAGAACAAATGAGATATTATGGGATGAAAGTAGATAGTGAGAATTATTGTAGTTATTGAAGGATGATAGAGTGATGTTTATGAACCTGGAAATTGATGGTGTAATGATGAATGTTGTTAGTGCATATGCTCCACAAGTTGGGTGTGCGATGGATGAGAAAGAAAAATTTTGGAGTGAGTTGAATGAAGTGGTGATGACTGTACCCAAGGGTGAGAGACTGATGATTGGAGCAGATTTCAATGGGCATGTTGGTGAAGGGAACAGAGGGGATGAGGAAGTGATGGGTAGGTATGGTGTTAAGCAAAGGAATGCAGAAGGTCAGATGGTAGTGGATTTTGCAAAAAGGATGGACATGGCTGTGTTGAATACGTATTTTAACAAGAGGGAGGAGCATAGGGTGACATACAAGAGTGGAAGAAGATGCACACAGGTGGATTATATCTTATGTAGAAGGGCCAGTCTGAAGGAGATTGGAGACTGTAAAGTGGAGGCCGGGGAAAGTGTAGTTAGGCAGCAGAGGATGGTGGTTTGTAGGATGACATTGGTGATCAAGAAAAGGAGGATGAGTGTGAGGGCAGCACCAAGGATCAAATGGTGGAAATTGAAAAATGGTAATTGTGAGGTGATGTTCAGGGAAGAGTTAAGACAGGCACTGGGTGGCAGTGAAGAGTTACCGAATAGCTGGGTAACTACAGCAGAGCTAGTAAGAGAGATGGCTAGAAAGGTGCTTGGCGTGACATCTGGAAAGAGGAAGGATGACAAGGAGATCTGGTGATGGAATGAAGAAGTACAGAAGAGTATACAGAGAAAGAGGTTGGCGAAGAAGAAGTGGGATTGTCAGAGAGATGAAGAAAGTAGACAAGAGTATAAGGAGATGAGGTGCATGGCAAAGAGAGACATAGTGAAGGCTAAGTATAAGGCGTATGACGAGTTGTATAAAAGGTTGGACACTAAGGAGGGAGAAAAGGACCTGTACCGATTGGCTAGACAGAGGGACCGAACTAGTAAAGATGTGCAGCAGGTAAGGGTGACAAAGGATAATGAGGGAAACCTACTCACAAGCAAGGAGAGTGTGTTGAGCAGATGGAAAGAGTACTTTGAGGGGCTGATGAATGAAGAGAATGAGAGGGAGAGAAGGTTGGATGATGTATGGATAGTGAATCATGAAGTGCAGTGGATTAGCAAGGAAGAAGTAAGGATAGCTATGAAGAGGATGAAGAACGGAAAATCTGTTGGTCCAGATGACATACCTGTGGAAGCATGGAGGTGTTTAGGTGAAATGGCAGTGGAGTTTTTAACTAGATTGCTTAATGAAATCTTGGAAAGTGAGAGGATGCCTGAGGAATGGAGAAAAAGTGTTTTGGTACCAATTTTTAAGAATAAGGGTGATGTGCAGAGCTGTAGTAACTACAGAGGGATTAAACTGATCAGTCACAGAATGAAGTTATAGGAAAGAGTAGTGGAAGCTAGGTTAAGAAGGGAGGTGATGATTAGTGATCAGCAGTATGGTTTCATGCCAGGAAAGAGCACTACAGATGCAATGTTTGCTTTGAGAGTGTTGATGGAGAAGTACAGAGACAGTCAGAAGGAGTTGCATTGTGTCTTTGTGGATTTAGAGAAAGCATATGACAGGGTGCCTAGAGAGGAGTTGTGGTATTGTATGAGGAAGTCGAGAGTGTCAGAGAAGTATGTAAGAGTGATACAGGATATGCATAAGGGTAGTGTGACAGCAGTGAGGTCTGCGGTGGGAGTGACGGATGCGTTTAAGGTGGAGGTGGGATTACATCAAGGTTCAGCTCTGAGCCCTTTCTTATTTGTAATGGTGATGGACAGGTTGACAGATGAGATCAGACAGGAGTCCCCGTGGAATATGATGTTTGCAGATGACATTGTGATCTCTAATGAGAGTAGGGAACAGGTGGAAGAGACCCTGGAGAGGTGGAGATATGCTCTAGAGAGAAGAGGAATGAAGGTCAGCAGGACTAAGACAGAATATATGTGTGTGAATGAGAGGGAGGATAGAGGAATGGTGAGGATGCAGGGAGTAGAGGTGGTGAAGGTGGATGAGTTTAAATACTTGGGATCAACAGTTCAGAGTAATGGTGAGTGTGGAAGAGAGGTGAAGAAGAGGTTACAGGCAGGATGGAGTGGGTGGAGAAGAGTGTCAGGAGTGATTTGTAACAGACGAGTACCAGTAAGAGTGAAAGGGAAGGTTTACAAGAGGGTAGTGAGACCAGCTATGTTATATTTGTTGGAGACAGTGGCATTGACAAAAAGGCAGGAGTCAGAGCTTGACGTGGCAGAGATGAAGATGTTAAGATTTGCACTGGGTGTGACAAGGATGGACAGGATTAGGAATAAGTATATTAGAGGGTCAGCCAAGGTTGGAAGGTTTGGAGACAAAGCCAGAGAAGAAAGATTACATTGGTTTGGACATGTGCTGAGGAGGGATGCAGAGTATATTGGGAAAAAGATGCTAAGGATTAAGCTGCCAGGTAACAGGAAAAGATGAAGGCCTAAGATAAGGTTTATGGATGTGGTGAGAGAAGACATGCAGGTGGTTGGTGTGACAGAGCAAGATGCAGAGGACAGGAAGAAATGGAAATAGTTGATCTGCTGTGGCGACCCCTGATGGGAGCAGCCGAAAGAAGAAGAAGAAGAAGAAGAAGAAGAAGAAGAAGAAGAAGAAGAAGGATCATATAAGTATGAAGGACTTTGAATGGTGGATTGAATTTAAAAAAAAAATAAAAGTGCTTTTTTTATTGGTAGATTGATGTAAACAGAAAAAAGAAAAAAGAAACAGAAGTATGGGAAAATGTATAGAAATGTATTAATGAATTAAGAAGAATAATACAAGAAAGTATTATGATATGGAAAAAGAAATACAGTATATAAAAGAAATAGAAGAAAGGTTAGGTATTAATGCTAAGATAGACCCTGGGATTCATTAAACTCTGTGCAGGAAGAGTGCTATTCATGCACGGAGTGGATCATGCCAGTGCAGCACAGCAGTGCGCCTTGCATATGCATGAATGCACACTGCTGCATAACCTGCATGGGCACAATCCGTGAACGAGTACAGGGGATGTGTCCAAGCATTGCTTGCACTTTGAAAAGAAAAGCAGTGTCCGCGGGCAGTGTCAGCATACCCCCAACTGAACAGATATCTGCAGAATGTCCAGATTTGTGTCCTGGCAAAGAGCTGAGGCCAGAAGTCATTAAATAATGACAAACATATGAGTGTGAGACCCCACATCCTCCAAGTAAGTCATGCTAATGCAAAACCTATTAGTCATCAACTTCCCAAGTTTTAAGAGCAATATTTAAAATCTGTCCTCTTTGCCCTCCCATCATGTTAGGCTTCGTCCACATTGTATGCTATCAGAGGTGGAGAGGAATGACTGTTAGCTATGTGCACATCCCTAAACTAATAAAAATTAAACAAATAATTATTTTTTTCCATTCCCACTAAAGTTTAAGCATAGTTCAGTAGGTGTGCCCATTGTGCCGCTGTGTATAGCATAGCTTAAACATCCGAAGGAGCTAACTAGAAATATACAGTCAAAATAGTCAAAGTGAAATGGTGTAGTGGTTAGAGCTTTCGCTTAGCATGCAGCTATTCACCATTTGAGCCCCAATGCAGTTTATTCATTGTTATATGTAAAAACAGCACTAACAGTATCTTTTTTCATAAATAGGTAGTGAATAATATATATTTGCTAACCAGGGTAGTGTAGCAGGTCCAAATGTGAAGTGTCAGTGTAGTACAGATGTAAAGCCCCATATAAACACAAGTTTCCCATGGTGTATAGCCACAAAAGAATATAATGTAATGAAACCACATAGGGGGATGTTATGGAAAGGAAACATACATATCATAAGATGTTATTAAGAAGGAATCGACTCCACAATCCTTATAGTCCATATAATGAAAGTTGAACAATGCTAAATTGTGCTCAGCTATGCTTAGGCCGATTAATCATTGCTTAAATGTGTATGCTTAGCAATAATTAACATAGTTAAGCAGATTTACGCACTGGTAAGCAGTTCTTAGCATCCACCCTTTAAGCAATGCTTATCTGTGCTAAGTGGGTTTGCCCATCACTTAGCTTAGCTCAGCATATTCAAACTCGGCCAATCAGGGCAAAGGGCAAGAATCCAGCCCTATTTAAATCCCGCAAGCGGGTATACAACCATAACCAGCTGTAGCTGATCACTGTACACACTATGGCTGGTAATGGTGAAGGTGTGTGCTTTCTGGCACAGCGTTGGGGCATTCAGGAGTCCAGGGTCATGGTTGGACTCCTTGTAAAACACCATGAGGGAGACTGCTGCAGAACCAGAATCAGGGCACCCAATACAAAGCAGAGGCCTGGGACTGTCTCGCACTTGACCTCACCAGTGCTACTGGTATCCCTTGGACTGGTGAGCAGGTCTGGCAACATTACACTGACCTGAAGCATAGGAAGAGGGACCTTTTGGACCAGTAGATCCAAGACGCTTGGGCACAGAATGCCCCAACAATGTGTAAGTATCAGTATCAAGTATTGTGTAACAAAGTCCAGCCTAAGTATGAGATGGATAGGTATGCATAAATGCTTCTCTATCTCCTGTACAGCTGCAGATGGGTAGGATGTGAACATGGATGCCCACACCAGCAGTCTGCGCAGGTTGTGTCGCGAGGGTGGTGAGTACAAATCTAGCTTGCAGTAGTCAGGGAAAATAAATAGAAAGGCTGCCAGTAGTTAGAAATGTGCATTGTTTGTACTGAATAAATGAGACATTAATAAAGTAATACTGACATACAGGATATATGTCAATAAAGGTGTCAGTACCTGTCAATAAAAAATCAAAACCCCAGACTGTTGTGTTTACTTTGCCATATGGCAGTATGAATCTGAATGTGTACCGGTTCTGCACAGAAACTATGGCTCTGACAGCATTAATTAATTGAGGCTCATCTGACAAAGATTATGGAGTTGTAAAACAGATTAACTATAAGAAATGTTCCGTGCACAAAGATCTGATCCCTGAATAGTATTGTTGTGTTAACCATTGTTTTCCATACTGTAATATGTGAAGGTATGAATACACAGTATAAGAACTATCTGCCATGCATGCCAAAATTACAAAGCAGATTGTCCAAACAAGAGAGTATTATGGAGAAAACAGTCAAGAACAAAACAACAGTTCCCCAGTAGCTCATTGTGATGAAACACAGCCTTGTTGTACCTTTTTGCACAAACAGGCACAGTTTGAATCCTGTGACTGGTATTAAGCAGTATGCATGATCTCACCCAAGAATATGTGAATATGTGTAGAAACAGTCAGGTATTGTTAACATAAATTTCTTCCACAGGTCCGCCAGGTAAGAAAAGGTATAACTTAGCTGTAAGAAGGCTGTAATTATGCACTGAGTACAACACCTGCTGTCCAACCCCAAGGCTGCAAATGACAACAAGATTAGTACATACACCAAGTAGTCTCCTCCAAGAAATGTTCCTCAAGTGTCACACTGTCACAGCTAGTGGTCACTGCTGCCAACACCCAGGGTGACTGATAGAAATCAAGGTGGAGTATGGCAGTATCACACACACACAGTATGAGTGCACTTATGTAACCTTGACTATGTGAATATGGGTAGAAACAGTCAGGTAGCATTAACAGTAATTTCCTCCACAGGTCTGCCAGGTAAGAAAAGGTATAAATGAGCTGTAAGACAGCTGTAATTATACACTGTGTACAGCACCCACTGTCCAACCCCAAGGCTGCAAATGACAGCAAGAGAAGTACATACACCAAGTAGTCTCCTCCAAGAAATGTCCTTCAAGTGTCACTCTGTCACATCTACTGGTCACTGCTGCCAACACAAGGATGACGAATAGAAATCAAGGTGGAGTATGGCAGTAGCACACACACACACACACACACACACACACACACACACACACACACACACACACACACACACACACACACACACACACACACTATGAGTGCACTGTGTACAAACTTACCACTGCCCAACCCAAGGCCATAGGTCAATGTAAAGTGAGGTAATACCTGGAGAGTAATGATTAAAGCAATGATCATTAAGGTTATGAGCAATTGAAGCCTATACAGTTGTTAATTGACATCTCTCTCTCTCTCTCTCCCACCTTATTTGCACCAATAATCTAAACACATAAATCAGCAGGTATGTTTTTCACAAAATGTACTGTTGGGACATGTCCTGTTGTTCTACAAATATTTAAACATTTGATTATTAATGTTCCCTGTTCAAATACTATCATTGGTGGCCTGCTGCTATCAATGTAACCTGTAACCTGTAATGTCCACTGTGGTTCCATATATGCATGTGTTCTGTTTGCCATGCAACTGTTTCAAATCTGTTGTTTTGGGTTAATGGGAACACCAATGCATGCTGTTATAACTAATCCTGGAATGTGTTGTTCATGACTAACCAACATATGCTGTAAAACCTTAACACCATAGCATGTCTGGGAAGGCCGACCCAGCAGATCCGCCTGTCCCAACTCAACAGGCTATGGCACCAGGCCCCAGCATGTCTAGGACCCAACCCAGGACCTCCTCGTCTGCTGGTCTTGCACCACCTTTGGGTGGAGCAGACTCAGGGGATGGGGCCCATCCACCCCGGGAGTGTGTGTGGACAGGACACCATCACCCATCATCAGGTCCAGGGATTGGTGCATAGAGAGCTTTGAAAGGTGTTTGGATAGCAGCTATGCCAGCTTGAGGGCCGTGTGGCACTTCTTGAGGATCAGCCTGCCCCTCCTGCTCAGCCCCCAGCACAGTCACCTTTGGGGCTGTGAACGTGCAGTGGTGACTGCCATTGGTGGGGACCTCAGTCCCACTGTATCCATTTGGGGGCTTGTGAGCATCAGATTCCCAACACCCTACCCGTTCAAGGAGTTTACCCCCCACATGTGTCATATACCGCCCCTGTCTGCTGTCTTGTCTGTCTTGTCTGTCTTCCTACCCAATCTACCTCCTCAAATATACCTACTATCCTTCCCCAACATCCCACTCTCACCTTATAAAAAAAAGGGCAATCTGTTCCCACAAAAAAATGTTGCCCCATACATAGCTGTCCATTTTGCACACATGTCCACTGGACACATGTAATCTGGTCTAATTGGTTTAACAACACATTCCTGCTGTCCTCACCCCTCTCTCAGGGGGTTGAGTGTCCAAATTCACCTCCAAATTCTGTACAAATGCACAACTGTTGCTGTATAAGAAATGGACAGCTATGGAACTTCCATACACCTGTCCTGCACATCCCTAGCTATCTTTCATATTGTTTTCCCCTCTGAATGCCCTCTTTTTCACCACTTTCCTATCACGTCTTTTTTCTTTTAAAGAAATTAGTATGGAGGTAAGCGGGAGTAAGCTGCAATAAGCAGCAGTAGGTGGCAGTGAGTCAGTTTGCATGATGCTAAGTGATACCTAGACAGATTAAGCAGTTTCCCTTTAAACCGTGTGTTGGCATCGGGAAAACATACGCAAACCCACTTATAACTGCTTAAAACTGCCTTAATCACTCTGTCTCCATAGCCACTGTTATGCCCAGCAACAAAATAATCAGCATTGCTAAGTTTTTAACCCGTGACCCTGTACACAATAGTTAGAGCAATTTACCACTACACTATCTAAGCTGCAATAATGAGTGCTGTTTTTTCAAATATATCATTCAGTAGAGGTATAGAATAGTAGGGAACAAACACTGTGGAATCAGTCATGTTTAGTAAATATATATATATATACATATATATATATATATATATATATATATACACACACACACATATAGATGTGTATGGTAATAGATAAATATTAAAAAGTATATACATCAGATATATGGAGCTATACATATAAAACAAATACATATAGAATATATACATATATATTGTTATATAAACATATGTAGAAATATCAAAAAAGGAATACATATATATACATACACACACACACACACACACACACACACACACACACACACACACACACACATATATATATATATATATATATATATATATATATATAATATATCAGTATATATATATATATGTATGCCCATAACATGTAGTGGAGTCATACCCAGCACCATACCTCTACACCTCTTAGTACAAGAATTCTGGACAAAGGCTGTCAAAATGGGGGGACAATGGTCCAAGAACAGGGACATAATTTACATACTGCAGTTATAAATGTAGAATGCTGCTATAGTAACAGGGTTCGTGTCAGCATACATGTTCAGAAGGATGTGGGTTCTGAAACTGAAATGTATATCATCATTTAAAGACAGAAATCCTCACATCATCACAGTGATTTATCACATAAATGAAAATAATGATTCTGTGGAACAGAACATACATATGAGCAATAATCCTGGACAGTCTGAAACAATCTAGCCAGTCAAGAGGTATGCTCAGAACCCCTTAGTGCAACAAATCTGGACCAAGCCTGACCAAGGGGGGGTGTAAAGCCATGAAACTGGGAATATATCCCAAATACTGGAGTAGACAAGGTGACACAGTTGATGCAGTAACACCCTCCTGTCTGTTGTACCATATATTGACGGGAATAAACCAAGTCCAAAACCAAATTACTCCCCACTACTCATTAACATAAATCTTCACATCATCCCACTGATGTGTCAGACATACACAACATGTATGGGGGCCAGGCAACAGTACATCTGATAAATATCGGGACATAACATCACAGTAGGGAAACTGCACTGAGCTGCTAGGCATGTCACCAAGTACTGTCTAAACTACAGGCAGACTGACACAGCACAAACCCAATTTTGCTATGGGGGAATACACATGTAATTGCAAATAGATCAGGCACTACAGGGATGTAGCAACACTGACCAACAGACGCCAGCATGAAAGTGCATACCCAGAACCAATCTCACCACATTCAATGTGACATACTGGTAAGCCACAGGAACAGTAGAGTATATGGACTGTGTGAACAAACTCATCAGCATGTTTGCCACTCACACACTACCCCTATATATACTGGCCCAATTCACAGTGTAGTCTCATGCCTGACTGTGGTATAGGACATGTCTAAGTCTGCTCCTACAAACATATACAGCTGATAGTGCACAAGAAGCTGAAGCAGCATTCAAAGTCAGATAGAAAAGGACCTCAACACTTACATCTATCCTCCCTCCCTACACAGGCCAAATAACACATTCACAATACACTGCTACACAATCCTGACAGTCTGTCAACAATTGCCAGAAATCACAGTCCTCTCAACTGTATAGAGTCCCACAAAATGTCCAGGTTTCATCCTCACATATAAGGCCTTCTACACGTAACATGTCTGGCAGTCTGATACATCACTGGGATGATATCTGGAATGAAGTCACTATATAATGATATAGTACACCTATACACCTCTTACAGCATGACATCTGGACAAAGCCTGACATATTTGGGAGCAGAGGCCCAAACACAGGGGCATTATTGACATATTGCTGTTATAAACTGAGAAAGTTGCTGGTGTAACAGGGTTGTTGTAACATATCTGTTCTTTGGGATATGAAGTCAGAAAAACACATGGATGTTACCATTTACTGACTGCAATCCTCAGAGTATGCTACTGAATTTCCAAGGCCAAAAAATGTGTGAGTAACACACCAAATACAAGAGTCCAAACTCTGGACAGTCTGCGGATAGCCCTACAGTTGAGAGTTATGTCAACCACATAACACTATCAGACTTAAATTCATGTAGAGCAGCCATATCCACACAAACCCTGTCAAACTAGGATTACTTCAACTGTATAACAGCAATGCTTACATTCTGTCCCTATGTCTGGAACATTCTCCCCTAGTTTGTTGGGCTGTCTCCACAGCGTTTGTTGTAAGAGGTATTCCCAACTACACTCTGTGATGCTGTTCATCACAAACCTCTATGAAGTACTCCTCCCAGGCAAGGAAAAGGGGAAATGCCCACATTAAGTACTCAGTTATAGGAGTGTGTTTCCATGCTATTGGGTATGGGAATGATACCATAGCTGTTCCACATGCAATTAGCAAGTGGGGGACTCCAATTGGTACACAGGCCATCAGCTGCTCATGAGCATTACCTACTAAATGCAAGATGCAGCCTATACAAAACAGATGTATATCCTACATCTGTCTCAGAAAGAGAGACAGCCACCCACACACACACACACACACACACACACACACACACACACACACACACACACACACACACACACACACACACACACACACATGCGCGTGCATAAACAAGCAAACAGACAGGCACACACAGTAAGTCTGATGGAATATACCAACTTAACTGAAACCAAAAAAACACAGCTATGTCAAACAATTAAGCCTGTAATGGAATGTTGTAGGAGGCATGTAAATGTGGAAAATAGGAAGTTCAAACAATATTATGTCTCAACAACACATACTGTACTGATATATTGCTGATCAGAACCTATGACCGTAGCATCTTTGTCTGTCTGCAGTGACACAGAACACAGCTCAGAGCCCTGAGTCTCTCCAGGAAAGGATGGCTCACATGACCACTACTGGAGTGCGTGTTGCACAATACTGACTGTGACACTGCTAGGCCACACCCAGTGCAAATCATACCATCAGTAACTCTGCTACGTCCAGCTCTGACATGTACCTCTTTTTTCATTGTCAATGTCTCCAACCCATATAACATAGCTGGTCTCACTACCCTCTTGTAGACCTTCCCTATCACTCTTAATGGTACTTGTCTGTCACAAATCACACATGACACTCTTCCCCACCACCCACATCCTGCCTGTACTCACATCTTTACCTCTCCCTCACACTCGCCATTACTCTGAACTGTTGTTGCCAAGTATTTATATCTATCCACCTTTAAAAACTGTACTCCCTGCATCCTCACCATTCCTCCATCCTCCCTCCCATTCACACACATATATTCCATCTTAGTCCTGCTGATTATCATTGCTCCCCTCTCTAGACCATACCTTCACCTCTCCAGGGTCACCTCAAACCTGTTCCCTACTCTCACTACAGACCACAATGTCATCTGCAAACAGCACAGTCTAGGGAGACTCCTGTCTGATCGTGTCTGTCAACCTGTCCATCACCACTGCAAAAAGAAAGGGCTCATGGCTGATCCCTGATATACTCCCGCCTCCACCTTAAACACATCTGTCATTCCCAATGCAGAACACACTGCTGTCACACTAGCCTTGTACATATCCTGTAGCATTCTTACAGATTCCTCCGCCACTCCTGACCACCTCATACAATACCACAATTCCTGTCTAGGCATCCTGTCATATGCTGTCTCTAAGTCCACAAAGACACAATGCAGCTACGTCCAATCTTCTCTGTATGTCCCCAACAATGCTCGCAGAGCAAACATCGTATCTGTACTGCACTTTCCTGCCATGAAACCATGCTGCTGATCAATAATCCTCACCTCCCTTCTTAGCCTAGCTTCCACCACCCTTTACCATTACCTCATGCTGTGACTGATCAGTGTTATACCTCTGTAGTTACTACAGCTCTTCACACCAGCTTTATTCTCATAATCAGTACCCAAACGCATTTTATCTACTCCTCATGCATCCTCTCACTTTCCTAGATTACAGGAAACAATCCGATTAAAATGACCACTGCCATTTGTCCTAAACACATCCATGCTTCCACAGGTATGTCATCTGGACCAATAGCCTTTCCATTCTTAAACCTCTTCATAGGCATCCTTACTTCCCCCTTGATAATCTGTTGCACACCCTGATTCATCATACCCACATCATCCGACCTTCTCACCCTCTCATTCTCTTCATTCAATAGCCCATCAAAGTACTGTTTCCACCTGCTTGACACACTCTCCTTGCTAGTGAGTTCACTTCCAGCATTATCCTTTCTCATCCTTATCTGATACACATCATTCCTAGCTACATGCCTCTGTCAAGCCAATTGGCACAGGTCCTATTCTCCATCCTTGGTGTCCAACCTTACATACAACCCTTCAGATGCTCCATCCTCAGCCTTTGCCACCACTCTCTTTGCCATGCACTCCATCTCCCTATACACCTGTCTACTTTCTGCATCTGTCTGACAATCCCACTTCTCCTTGGCCAACCTCTTTCTCTGTATACTCCCCTGTACTTCCTCATGCCACCACCAGGTCTCCTTGTCCTCCTTCCTCTGTACAGATGTCACACCAAACCCCATTCTACTCATCTCCCTTACTACCTCGGATGTAGTTACCCAGATATTTGCTAACTCTTCAATGCCACCCACTGCCTGTCTTAACTCTTCCCCGAACTCAACCTCATTGTCACCCTTTCTCAGTATCCATTATTTGATCTGTGGTGCTGCCCTCACACACCTCCCCCTCTTCTTGATCACCAACGTCGTCCCACAGACCAACCTTCCATGCTGCCTAACTACACTTTCCTCTGTCACCACTATACAGTTACCAATCCACTTCAAACAGGCCCACCTGTATAGGAGATAATCCACCTGTGTACATCTTCCTCCACTCTTGTATGTCACCCTATGCCCCTCAGTCTTGTAAAACTACGTATTCACCACACCCATGTCCAACCTCTGTTGCAAACTCCACCACCATTTCACCTTCTGTATTCCTTTGCTTAACACCATATTTACACATCACTTCTGCATCCCCTCTGTCCCCTTCACCAACATGCCCATTGAAATCTGCTCCAATCACCAGTCAGTCACCCTTGGGTACACACATCACCACTTTATCCAATCACACCAAAGTACATCTGTCTCATCCATCACACACGCAATTAGCAGAGCATATGCACTAACAACTGTCAACATTACACCATCAATTCCCAGCCTCCTGAACATCACTCAACCCAACACTGTTATCACCTCCACAAACACTCTTGGCATAATGTTCCTTCAGGTTTACCCCACACTAGTTCCCCTCCCATACACACCATGATAGAACTATTTGTACCCAACTCCGATACACACAGCTGTACACCTCTTCCATCTGGTCTCTGGCACACACAATATATCCACCTTTCCTATGCCCAGCATATCAGCTAGCTCTGTCCCCATACCAGTCATACTCACAACATTAACATTTCCTACCCTCACTACCACACACCTTGTCTTTCACCTCTCTGCCTGCCATATGAACATCAGACATCCTCCAGGGTATGTCTGTGAATGCAAAGGCTACTCCACTATCAAATGACATATGTGTGTTACAGTAATATGAAGAAAGTGTCACTAATTGTTGCCCATAGCTCACCATGTATGTCCGTTGTCCTACAGATGTCCTGCCCTAACAGGTTGACATGTCTGAGCAGCAAGACTGTCATTACAGTGTGCCATACTGACATAGAACAGAAATTTATAGCAGGTATTACCTGTGCAAATGTATGTATGTATGTGTAGGTGTACCTGACTACCTCATAACAACTGACATGGGATGCAAAACATCAGGTGAATAAGCTGCACATGTACATGTGTGTCACCTTAGTTTCTGTGCATCCAACAGAGTTACACTTCTACAGCTACTGATTGTGGCATTGCCCTGACACAGATGTGGATAGTATAATAAGCATGAGTATCACATTGAAATTGTAGAGGTGGCCAACTGCGTTCTGACCCTGTGTCCATGCCTACTACAAACAAAGATATGACTATCCACATAACTGTATGGCCTCAGCAATACTTTACTTGTAAAACCTGTCTCCACTAAAGCAGGGAAACCCCTTTGCTGGACAGCAGCAATGCACAAAGCACATAATGTGATGCTATATTGGTTTTACAGGGCAAAGAAGGAGCAGGCACCGACTGGGCAGCATGTCAGCCTTTGTCTGAATGAGCATATTAGGTCACATGTGGATTATTGTAATGCTAACTATGAGTACAAATTGGACACATTCACTAAGGGCAATCACAAGGCCATCTTCACTTATGTCTGCAGTCTTAAAGGCACCAACCCAACCCACCTTGTAATGGTGGTCAATCACAGCACATACACACACACCATAGCTACAGCCAACCTGCTGTAGACAGGTTTAAGGCAAACATCACCACCCTGGATCACCATCCTTATAGGTGCACATGCACCCCTCCCCTCATCATCATGGATCAGGTGCAAACTGCCTAATCAAAGTTAACAAAAGCAAATCCCCTTGGGGCATGATAACATTCCTGTCTGCATCCTACATGAGCCCAGGCATATGCTTCCATCTTCATTACACACTGTATGCAAGCAAAGCCTGAGCACCATCAGCATCCCATCTTCATGGAACATGGCCACTGTCATCCTTCTACACAAATGTGAATGATGACTGGTGGTTTATGCAATGTATTGGTCCTCACTGGGGGAAACATGACACATCAGGACCAGGAGTACAATGCATGTTCATACAGTGCTGCCAAGTACAGGGGCATGATTTGTTTGTAAGTGGTGGCTAATGATAGTCCATATGATGTGCAGGCTCTGTAAAGAACTCTGGGCAATGTCTGAGGTCCTGTGATGTGTTTCCCTGTGTATGTCCTCCAGGTGCCATGCAGCGGCAACCACCTTACACCTGTGCGGAGACAGCAACCATCACAGAAGCTGTAATCTTAAACTATGCCATCCTTTCTGGCCATAGTTGGCAAAATCTGCAGCAGCAGACTGCCCTGTCAGATGAGATCATCCACAGAGTGAATGTGTTGGGCCACCATGGATGCACATATGATCAGGTCAGGCATAGAGCAACTGACCTGATACATCATGCATGGGAAAGGGCTGCTGCTGTAGCGAGGGACTGTACTGCTATCAGTGGGGAACCAGCCACACAAGCCCCACTTACGGTGACAGAGGAGCTCCTTGCCAACCTTGGGGTAGCCCCCACACAAACTCAAACATGGGAAACAGCAGTTGTGTAAGTGGGTGGCACCCAGGCAACAGGCGAGAAGCATCCATGTAAGGCCAAAGTGCACATCAGTGTAATGATGTAGCATTTAAACTGTCTTCTACAGAGTCTCTAGATGCATGTGTCAGTGCAAAATGGATTAGTGGGTGGGGTGTAGTAATGCACACAAGTGCACATCTATGGTGAAGGACAGGAAATTGTGTAATATCATAGTGTGTACTGTACCTGTGCAGAAACATAGCGTTCATCTTCTACCAATGCCTAATGTGAATCTGCTGACAATACCTCTCCTTCACAACTACATAGGTCCCTCTGGTCTGCACATGGGACAGCAGCCTGAACCCGGTAACTATGGGGTTTCCCTGTTGCGGCTCATCAGTACCTCAGGCATGCTAAAGTTAATGCATGTGACCATGCACACAACTGTTACACTCAGCCATTTGGCAATATCTGCATGTTCACGTGTGGTGGTGTTTACTGCATTGCATCATGGTGGTCATGACAGGGGTCTATTTGCAGGAGATGTCACATATCTGTAGCATACCTCACAACCTGTCATTGCAGGGCACCTGGATAAAGACCAACAAAATGGGGGGAAAAAGCCCAGAACTAGGGTCATATTGTAGAAATTAGTGATATACAATGCATATAAATGGTGTACACACCTGTTGGAATACCAGGTATGTGTGATATACAAAAATAAGAGCGTAATAGACAAGTTCAAAATACTGCCAACCTTTCATGTGACCTATAACCTGTACAATTCAATTGTAAAGCAAAAAAAACTGTTAGGGCAACAATAATGACACATAACAATAGTACAACAACCTAAATGCATATGTGTGCACAGGCTGAAGCTTGTACTGTGTTGAGGTAGCTTTTGATATAACTACAGCAGTGCATCTTACTGGGTACACAACAGCCATCAATTACAGGCACTCTTTGATTAACAGCAACTAACAGTCAGCTGTCCTGCCAGGATTATCCTAACATATACCAGTTGCCTGCTACAGCAACAGCCATGGTTTACATAGAACTGATGAAGCTGCTAAGGGACCACATGTTTGAGATGTATCAGCCTGGAGAAGGGTACCAAAACATTTTCACAGCATTGCACATACCATGGAACATAGTGCAGACAGTCATCAAAAGGTGGTGAAAATATGGGGCTACAGTGACATTGTGATGGAGTGGACATCCCACCAAAGACTATGAGAATCCAAGACCAAAACTGACCAGGGAGGCTGCCAGGAGCCCTACAGCAACATTGAAGGAGTAGCATGAATCTCCAGCAAGTACTGCATGTGTAGTACATGTCACAACCTTCCGTGGTCTCCATATGTCCTGCCTATAGGGTAGATTTGGAAGATGGTAGAAGTTCCTCACACCAAACAATATCCAGGCCTGGTGAAAGTTTGAAAACAATACATCAGGCCTCCAAAAAGCAAGTGGGAAAATGTGTTATGGTAATATGGGACCATGGTTGTACTCTTTGGCCACAAGTCTGACAGGTGTGTTTGGCGCAATATCACCACTGCACATCACCACAACAACACCACCCCCATGGTGATGGCTGTGTCTTGCTTTGGGGTTGCTGTTCACAAGCTGGAACTGGGCCTGTAGCCAAGTTAGAGGGGATTATGAACAGTTAAAAATGCTGGTCCCTTGTGGTTCCAAAACATTATGGTGCCTGCCTCATAGCTGTGGATGGTGAGGAATTCCACATTCCACATTCCACATTTCCACACAACAATGGCCCAAACCATACATCCATATCAACAAAAGGATGGCTTCACCAGAACACGTGCAACAGTCTACACTGGCCAAGCTAGAGCCACACCTACGTCCAATAGGATGTATGCAGGGTGACCTGAAGAGGGCAGTGCACAGGGAATGCCCTTGCAATCTGACATAGTTGGAGGTGTTTTGCAAGGGAAAGTGTGCAAACATTGGCAAGTCAAGATGTGTCATGCTGATAGACACCTTCCCAAGAGGACTGCATGATGTGATTCACACACACACACACACACACAATTACCAGTACTGACTTTAGCAGACTAACCTATCTTGTTATTCATACCATACTATTCCATACTGTTGCACAGGGCTTATAGGTTGTTGTGAACAGCAGACCTCATACATTTGATTTAGGAATGTGTACTGTGTGTACCATGGTATAAAATAGGAATCCATGCTCATCCAAGGGATATCACTTGCACACAAATGTACGATACTCTTCTCTCACACACATTTGCCAGGACTGAGATTAGAACCCCTACCTATCTATTTATTGTTACTGCATTGTTACACATTTATCGCATGTGCCAAGGAAGTTATGGGGCGGCACTTATCCAAAGGTACTTCTAAGGTGAGGGACATCACCAGGCCTTGCAAATTATGACAATGGGTGATGTACTGGGTGAGAGAGGGCACAAAATACTGTAACCTACACATATACACACAATAATACAGACACACACACACACACACACACACACACACACACACACACACACACACACACACACACACACACACACACACACACACACACACACACACACACACACACACACACACACACACACACACACACACACACACACACACATTTTCCAGGACTCATATTAGAACCCCTAGCTATGTGGTTATTGGTATTATGCAGTTACTGCACATACCACAGAGCTTATAGGTGGTGGAGTGTCCCAAGGTACTTATATAGTGAATAACATCTACAGCACTTGTAAGGTATGGGAATGGTACTTGTTCTGGGTGAGAGGGCCACCAACTACTTTCACCCACATGCTTACACACTCATAAACACTTTCAGACACACTAATGCACACACACATTTGACAGTACTGAGATCCATAGGTTCAAAGAGTCATAGGTGTGTATGTGGCAAATGGCCATGGAGGCTTTACAAGGCTAGCCCATGGGAATACACTGGCATCATGCCACCTGATGATACTCCCCAGTGTGTCTACTGGGTATAGTCAATGGAGTGATCCCCGGGGTGGGTATTCTATTCACCATCCACTCCTTCTGCTTTCTCTTGAAGAGGGCCAGTGATGTGCTTGGCTTGACTTGTATGTGGCATCTATTCCATAGCATGGCCAGTCTCTGAGTTGTGAACCTGTCCCTCCAGCATGTCCTTTTGATTGTGAGGATGGGGTTGAGGTATCTGGGGCATGTTGTGTGGACAGATTGGTTTCCTCAGATGTAGCATTCCTGATAGGGTTGGGTCAGACATGGCAGTGTATGTTAGGCAGAGATCGCAGCTAAGTAGCCAATATGAGACAGAGATTTGTTGCAGTTGTTGGAGTCTGTCTGTATGGGGCAAGTGTGCAGTACCTAAGATCCTCTTTGTGAGGCATATTTGCAGCCTCTCCTGTTTTTGCTGGTGTCCAGTGGGGTACATGGGAAATGGGCCATAGTACACATTGACTGTGCTACTGAGGGGAGTGTACAGGAAAACACTGTCCTTTTACTTCCCTGATTCAACACCCGGAGTCAGGAGAAGTGACACATGGAAGGACTTTCAGAAGACAGTGGCACTGTGGTGGTCAGCATAGACTTCACTGTCAACCTCTGTTCCCAGTTCTGTTATACCAACATCAGTGTTCAGTGGACTACCATCAATGTATTACTTTATGGGAACCATGTTGTACCCAGAGGGGGTGATGGCACATCATCTAGCATTGAGCTTATGTCCAGGGTTCTGACAGCAGTCATCGTTCTCAGAGAGGCCTTTGTGAAGGATGTCACCTTCATGTGGGGTTGTAATAATAGCATCCACCTTGTAGTCATCTGCAAACATTGTCAGCCAGGGTGCCTTTGTCTTGGGCTGGTCCTCAGATGTGTGGATCCCAAACATGAGGGAACCCATATCCACAACCTGTGGGAATCCCCTCATGACTGTTCAGCAGTCTGACATGGAGTCTGCTGCTTTCACACTGTGGGTTCTATCTGTGAGCCGGTTTGCAGGCCACCTACTGATGTAAGGCTGGCTGCCTACCTGAGTGTGCTTGTGTATGATTCCTGAGTGGGGAGCGATATCCAAGGATTACATGGGTGACTTATCTTATCTGTTCATACTGTCACATAGTTATTGCACATGGCACAATGCTTATAGGACTGCAGAGTGTCTACAGGTCCCTCTACAGTGGATGATGACTATGGGCCTTGTAATGTGGACACTGGGACATGTACTGCGTGGGCAACAGCAAAAAGTAGCAAAACCCACCCCCAATGGATATGGTTCACACACACTTGCCCAGACTTAGATTAGAACATCTAACTATTTATTGCTACTACAGTGCTATGCATTTATCACACAGGCCACAGAGCTTATAGAGTGAAGGTTGTCCAAAGGTTCTTCTAAGTTGAGGAACATCACCAGCCCTTGTAAAGTGGGTGAGAGAGGCCACAAAATACTTTAAACTATACATGTACACACACACATTAGCCAGAACTGGGATTAAAACTCTTACCTAACTAGTTATTTGTACTATAGTGCTACACAGTTATCACACATGCCACACAGCTTATAGGGCAGAGGCTTGATGACAGGGACTTCTAAGGTGACTGATATCTGCAGGACTGCTAAAGCAGGGAAAGGGGAAGTGTACTGGGTTTGAATGGACCCAAAAGCTTTAACTTCTAAACCCACACACACACTTTTACACTTGCCAGAACTTACATTAGAACTCCTACCTAACTAGTTATTTGTACTGCATTGTTATGCAGTTATCACATGCCACAGAGCTTATGGGGTGAAGCCTGACAAAAGGGACTTCTAAGGTGACTGATATCTGCAGGACTGCTAAAGTAGGGAAAGGAGAAGTGCACTGGGCTTGAATGGACCCAAAAGCTTTAACTTCTAAACACCCCCCCACACACACACACACACACACACACACACACACACACACACTTTTACATTTTCCAGGACTGAGATTAGAACTCCTACCTAACTGGTTATTAGTACTATAGTGTTACACAGTTATTGAATGCACCACAGAGCTTATGGGGCTGAGGCCTGATGAAAGGGACTTCTAAGGTGACCTATATCTGCAGGGCTGCTAAAGTAGGGAAAGGGGAAGTGTACTGGGTTTGAATGGACCCAAAAGCTTTAACATCTAAACACATACACTTTTACATTTGCCAGGACTGAGATTAGAACTCCTACCTAACTAGTTATTTGTACTACAGTGTTATGCAGTTATCACACATACTACAGAGCTTATGTGGCTTAGGTATAACAAAAGGGACTTCTAAGGTGACTGATATCTGCAGGACTGCTAACATAGGGAAAGGGGAAGTGTACTGGGTTTTAATTGGTGATATATTACAATGGTGGAATCTGTTCATTTCTATTCTGGCCTGGTCTGATTTCCAGTCCATGGTTGGGTAATATAAGTCAGACAGGATCAGGGTGACAGGCAGAGTCTGGATAGATTTGTAGGGGATAAGATATGTGGGGGGTGTCCTGGGTCAGATATGTTTGCCTATAGCTACCAGTACTTTGCACAGGGGTCTTCTCAAAGGTTGACTGCACTTGGAGCGTCTTGTGTATGTCAGACTGTTTGACCAGCCTGGAGGTGTGTGTGTGTGTCTCACATATATGTATGGCCCACCTCATTTTGCTTGGATGGCCACATTTTGGTGTCAGGATGTTGCATAGGATGAGTGATCAGGGAAGGGTGTGTTAATCCCCATGGCTGTGGGCAAGGGTTCTGTGGGTGCAGACATCACCATCTTCCAGGGTTAGGACTGCCTGCAATGAGTGCATCCCCATGTTTAGACTCCTAGCCCTGCCTGTTGACTGTACAAAGTATCACAGAATGTCCACATTTATGATTCATATATCTTGTTGGTTACCCAAATAAGTGTGGTTTTCAAGGAAAAGTGTTTTGCAAGTCACTCAGGGTTGAAGTCAGATATTACTGACAGTTGACATTACAGTTTCAGACTTTGTACCCATCAGACATTACATCAGACATTACATGCTACTGCAATCATTCCATCAACTTTATGACATTATTAGAGCAGTATTTCAAAGGTGTCCTTCTCTTTGAACCTTTTTCACCCCATTATTCATGGCTTTGTCCAGATTTCTGGCTCTCTAACACTGGCAGGTTTTCCCCTAACAGTTAGCAGCATGGCCTTTCTTTGCATTTTGTAGACTGTGTTATGTTGGTGTTATGGACCCCATGACACTCCCTAACAGGGCACTGTGAGTGAGGTATGGGCATTTGCCACAGGCCTATACGTCAGATGTGACAGATGCAGGCCATCTGTAGCAAGGCAGTGCATTCTGATGATCATATGTTCCCAGGCTGCCAGTAGTGGACAACCCTGGGATGGCACCAGTAAGTTGACTGTGGGTGTTACTGACAATTGCTTTCTGTTTGTGTTGAGCCATCAGTCTAGTTGATGGATTGATGCTACTTTAGGCTAGGGACATGTTACTGCATTTCTTTGGGACTATGGGGGGGGGTGACACATCTGTACACAATACACATTTGCAGAGACTGTGCTGATATTTGCTTAACATTTTGGTCCCATTTAGCATAGTGGTGTGACCTATCTTTGAGACTATAGGCATAATAGTATCGACCACAGGTCAGATTGTTCTGGCATAAACATTTGTAGTTTCAGACGTCTTACCTTTCAAAGCCATACTGCCACTGCCAGACCTGCTGTGATATCACTGTGTAAAAGTCTGTAGGTGGGGATTTCATGGATGTTGCCATGTGGGAGCCTTTGCAAGACATTTCTGTATGGTTTTCTACAGTTGATCTGCTGGGTGAGGCTGGGGGTGGGTATGGGATTCCCACTTTGATATCCATGCATGTGACCTATGATCCCCCAGTTATTTGGTTCACCACATATACTGCAGTGATATTTGTCAACTAGGGTGGTACTGCATAGTGTGGGTAGGCCAGTACTGGGAATACACTTCCTGCTGTCTGCCAGAGCTGTAGTTGTCTGCTGCTATCCCAGTAAGCCACCCCATTCCCTTGCATGCTTGAATCAATACCATAGATATGCTATCAGAACATTCCACTCCAGTCATTTGTTTTGTTAAGGAGGCTGACTTACCTTGTTCCTGAGGCTGTTGTGAGGATGGTGCTTGAGGGCTGACTATGTCAGATGCACGTAGTACACTGCCTATACATGGTAAGGTATAGGTGGTGGGATGTTTGGCATCCATTTTACTGTGTATGTGTGTCAGAGAGAGAGATCAGTCCCTTGGGTCTTACAGTGTCAGTGTATGTGCTATGCATTTCCTCTTTGACAAGGACAGGGCATACTGGGAACACCTCCGTCTGTCTATAGGGGCAGGCTCAGGATGTTCCTCCTCCGAGTCTCTCTGCGCATGTGGAGACCTTGGCAATGGTGGGAGGGGTGTGTGGCCCTTCCCAGTTTTGTTCCTGCTGCAGCTGTTTCTGCAGGATGATATTGTGTAGCATGGCACATGCTATGTATATGTGTGCACATGTGGCTGGAGAGTACTGAAAGGTTCTACCAGCTATGTCAAGACAGCAGAAGCGTGACTTGAGCATCCCAAACACACACTCTATAATGATCCTGGTTTGTGTGTGTGCCTCATTATGGCGTTCTTCTGTTGGTGTGTGCATTTCTGATGGGTGTCATCAGCCACGGCTCCAGTGCATAGCCAGCATCCCCCACCAGATGGCCATATGTGATGTCCCCAATGGCAAACAGCCAGTTGTACAGCTGTGACGAATGCCAGATGTGGGAGTCTTGACAGCTTCCAGGGCTGCCAGCACATACATTCATGATAATGCCCTGGGCATCACACACAACCTGGCAGTTGATGGCGTGGAACCCCTTGCAGTTTAGGTAGTCCCTACCCTGATCACTGGGTGGTGCTTTGATGTGGATGTGCATACAGTCTATGGCACCCAGTACCTCCGGGTATTCTGCTACACAGTGGAAGAGATAAATATTGCTGGTCCTGTCCTCATGGGTGCTGGGGAAGTAAATGTGCTTAGTGGCATGTAGTCACTTGGCATCCAGTAACTGGTGGAGTATCCTGGACGCAGATGCCCGTGAGACTCCTCCATGATATCCCCAGTTGGTCTTTGGAAAGTAGCTGTAGCTAGTATTCTTAATGCTACACATATCTTGGTATCCACTGGGATGGGTTCCCCTCTGTTGGTTCTGGGTCTGAGTCGAGGCTGGCACAGCTCAACAAGTTGCTGAAGTATGTCCCTGTCCAACCTGTAGCACTCTACTATCTTCTGATCATGTAGCCCCTGGTAGGTTACCCTGGGCCTGAACACTCTCCTCCTCCTCCTTGATCTGAGCTGGTTGTCAGCATTATCCTCTTCACCACCCTCAGTTTCTAGCACATACTGATAGATCAAAGCAATAAGAATCTAAAAGAATCTAAATGGCAATGCTCAGATCTGCTCTGAGCTACAACATAATAGTATTAAATATACTGATCCCAAGGATATTGCCAATATCCTGGCAGATCAATTAATTGCCAACTTCACCCGCCCCTCTCACCCCTAAATGGCCCATCTCAATACCGGAAGATTGACAAATTCTGGTAATAATGGCCACACAAGTAAAAAATGCACTCTCCAAAGCTAAGAATACAGCATCCATGGGACCAGATGACATCCCGGTGAACTGGCACCTCACCTAATGTCATGTTTATTCATACCTCACCTCAGGCTCCACGCCCGTGGTACACAGCTACAGTTATCCCACTCCACAAGGGGGGATCCACCTTGGATCCCAGGAACTACCACTCCATCAGTCTGACGAGCCTGATCAGTAAGGCCAAGGAACGTATTATCATGGAAGTTATAAACAAAGATATTGGCAACCTTCAAACACTGGACCCCTCCCAGTTTGGGTTCGTGAAGGGCCGATCTTGTCTACTGGACCTGATTCACTTCTTTGAATCAGCCTCCAGAGCCGTGGATGAGGGTAAGGCAGTCCACACAGCCAATCTGGACCTAGCTAAGGCCCTTGACCTTCCTTTCTGCCTCCAGCAGCAGAAGCCGTGGATGAGGGTAAGGCAGTCCACACAGCCAATCTGGACCTAGCCAAGGCCCTTGACACCATCCCCCACTCTGGAATCATAGATAAACTTACTAAGCTGGGCATTAATCCCTACATCACTCGATGGGTTGCCAGCTGGCTTACTGACAGAACCCACACTGTAAAAGTAGCTGACTCCAAATCTAGCTCCAGACAAGTGACAGGTGGAGTACCTCAGGGTTTAGTCCTGGGACCGCTCTTGTTTAGCATCTACTTCTCTGAAGTACAGGCCAACACTAAGGGACTCTGACTAACAAAGTTCACAGATGACTGCAAACTGGGAGCCATTATTGAATCCCCAAATGATGTGGATACTCTACAAAAGGGCCTTACAGAAACAGATGCTTGGTGCCAGAGCCATGGGCTCAAGCTCAATGCCAAGAAATGTATAGTTATCCCCTTTGGGAAAAAACATGTACCTGTGAATTACCACATAGGTGGCAGTACACTAAACAACAAAAGTGTGATAAGAGACTTAAGGACACAGGTGGACAGTGGTCTCACCTTCAATAACCACATCACCACAACAGTCAAGAACTCCTTCTATGTAGCACACCTTATCACTAAGGGCTTTTCATCCAGAAAAAAGGAGGTCATTGCCCCACTGTACTCATTAGACCCATTATAGAATACAAAGCCCCATTTGGTATGTACCGCTCAAGACATCTGCAACAACTGGAAAGGTCACAGAAATACCTCACTAAAAGAATCACAGGCCTAAAGCAGATGCCCTATGCTGACCGCCTTAAAAAACTCCAGCTATACTCTGTCTCATATCATCTACTCAGAGGTGATCTCTGCTTAACATACAAGGCCATGTCAAACCCAGAGCTGTTGAACATGCTACACTTAAAGAAATCCCAATCCCTCTGAACCACATGCTCCAGGGATTTAAACCTTGTCATCACAATAAACAAAACATGCTGGAGGGATAGGTTCCTGACCCAGAGACTCCCTAGACTCTGGAATAAACTGCCCATACATGTCAAGCAGAGCGCTTCCTTGGCCCTCTTCAAAAGGAACCTTGATGATTGGATGGGAGAAAGGAAATTCACCCTGGGGATCATGTCAGTCGCCCTGCTAGACAGGGGTCCAGGGAAGTAAATAGTGTGGGAAGAAATAGCCAGGGAATTGTTATGGCTAGGCTTGTATAGGCCCTAAGGCCTATAGCCTAGTACCAACCTATGAACCTATGAACAGCAGCCCCTAAGAGGTTTTGTTAGTTTTCTCAGTTTAAAATTCCACCGAATGTGTACACCAGTGGTGTAGAGGTTGTGGGAAAAAACAGACTGAAAGGTGTTTGCATAGTTTATAGTAGTGTGCTGGGCTGCTGCCTGTGTAATTGATTGCTTCTGATACATTCCACCTGCCAGCTATGGTAGTTCTCCTTGATTGCCTTCCTTCTGCTGTTTCCTCTTCCCATTTCCTCCCTGTTTAAGCCCCAATGCGCACCATGCATACCCGTTGCTCAATTGTAAATAGTTCTGCTATTTCCTGTTTTTTTTTTTTTTTAGGCCCGTTGCACGCCGTACACACCTGTTTAGCTAAAGTAAACACTTTTAAGCGGGACTGGCCCTCCCCTGGACGTGAACATGCTCTGCATTTCATGGAATAAGGCAATACAGGCTCAGACACACCCCTTCCTTAGCTGTGCTTAGCTAAGGGCAAACAAAGGCCACTGAACTCCAATGTGCTTACAGCAAGTATGACACACACTTTTTTCATGTTAGCTGCTCCTGCTGTCTACACGGTGGTGTTAGAGCACCTACATGGTTAGGTGCAGTCTGACACTTAGAAGAAATTTCTGATTCAGTATAAATCCTCTCATTTGCATACACCACTGCCTTACTCCATAGTTACCACACTTACACTGGGCCTTTCCCCTTATCAACCACTATTCCCTGGTATTGTTTTCATTTTGCATGCCACTGACTATAATGGAAAAATGCAGATTTCTGTAAAAATTGATTTTTCCCCTAATTTTTTTTTTTTATTTTCGGCACGATCCCGTTTGCGCACCACTGCCCTATGCTTAAACAGCCGAGATCGGCCAAAATAAAGTTTTATTTAAAAAAATTAAAACTATTTATCATGCCAATGGCCATATATTTGGCCATTGGCATGCCTAATAAATATAATACATGCTTTATTTCGAGCTGTCATGCCTCCGTTTTCTAATTTGCAGATATGTGTTCAGCTAGTAACTGAACACATTTCTGCTTCTTACACTATTCCTGTACAGACACCTGCTTGCTTTCTGAATCACTAATTCACCTCATTTGTATAGTTTTCACCAGCAAATGAGGTAATTAGCATTAGGCAGTGGTGTTCATGTAGGAATAGTGTAGGAGCGCTTGTGCATGTCTAGGGGTCCCTTTACTGAATCACTCGGTGGCCTTATTCAGTGCAGCAGCTGATGCACTATTCCTACACTCAGTGTAGGGTTTACTGAATCCCGGGGAGAGATATTACTTATAAAGGAGATGGAAGGAGATATCTGTATATTTGGGAAAAATTGTAAAGGAGAATATTAGTATAATGAGGGAAATGAAAATGTAAAAGGTCAGGTAAAAAGAACAGAAGAGCAAATTATGACTATTGGAGTACAGCATGTAGAAAATATCTATAAGAATAATAATAGAGAATGGAAAACTTTCCAGAGTGAATTAAGGAAGAATTTGAAAAAGAAATTACTATTAGAGAATTGGATGAAGTACTTAGGAAAGCAAATTTTGATTCAATATCAGCTCCAGATGGTATATGGTATGAAATGCACAAGAAATTAAAAGATTGGCAAACAGAGTATTGTGTAAATGTACTGAATGAATGGTGGAAGGAAGGGTGTGTTTATGAAGAGTTATGGTAGGTGATATTAACAAGGCATTTGATACAGTAGGACATGATGCTTTGGAGAAGTATGGAATAAGTAACAGAATTAGGAAATGTGTATGTCAGCATATCAAAACAATAGAGTGAGAGTGTAAGTGAATGGGTGGCTGAGTAAAGACATACATATAAAATGTGGTGTAAGACAAGGACGAGTGGGATATTGCTTGCGTTGGTAATGAATGCGATAGTGAGTGAAGCAGCTTATAATATAAAAGTTACTAGATATGTGCTGCAAAAGGAGGTGGTGATTCCAGTAGATCTGACATACGCAGCTGATGTAGTCCTAGTTGCTAAGAACTAAGTATGGATGAGGGAAGTGCTGGTTTGTCTGAATGGATGTTCAAAGAAAATGGGAATGACCTTGAATAAATATAAAAGTAAGGGTTTGGGTGATGTGGTGAACACTAAGGGTGAGTATTTTTCAATGAATAAAGCGTCTTTGATGGGAATAATATTTGTGGAAAATTATGTAACTATGATGCAATGGGAAGGTTTAATAAAAGAAATGAAAGAACTATGTTTTCTGTGGAGGACATAAAAAAATTAGCATTCAGGAAAAAGGTTAAACTGATGAATTCTGTATTAATGGGAAAAATAGCATATATGTCAAATTGGTTCATAGGTTCATAGTTGTTTACTAGGCTAATGACCACAAGGTCCTTTTTAAGCCGAGATATGCATCCCAAATCTCTGATGAGTTTGGATACCCTTGATAAGTGTGGGCCTAGGAGATGAACCATTTACAGGTTACCTGTTTGTATCAGAGACATAGGTGCCAAACCAGGGATGAATTTCCGGTTTCCCATCCAATTTCCCAAGTTACACTTGAATTGGGTTAGGGAGGAACTCTGCTTCACATGGATGGGAAGCCTGTTCCATAGACGGGGTAGTCTCTGGGATACATACCTATCTCTCCAGCAGGTTTTATTTATATCACAGGAAAGGTTTAAGTCTTTAGAATGGGTAATTCTGGTACTGTCTGTTTTGCAGATATGTAGGAGTTCCATCAGAGTGGGTTCTGACAATGCCCTATATGCCAGGCATAGATCTCCCCTCAAAAACCTGTAGGAGACAGCATATAGGGATAGGGCCTGGAGGAGGTCTGCATAGCACATATTACTTACGCCCTGTTTTCTTTTAGTGAGGGACTTCTGTGGATGTTCCAGTTGTTGGATATGCCTGGTTAGGTACATACCAAAGGGGGCATTGTACTCAATGATAGATCTGATGAATGCCGAATATAGTGGAACAATGACTTCCTTGGACTTAGATGCCATACTTTTGTTTATAAGTTGTGCAACATATAATTATTTCCTCACCACTGTAGACACGTGATGAGCAAAGGATAGATTACTATCTATGTGCATCCCTAAGTCCCTGACTACTGGGTCAACTCTAAGTGGTGCGTTGTTAATATTATAGTTACCAGGGATGGATGACTTCCCAAAGGATACTATTATGCATTTTTTGGCATTTAGTTTTAGTCCATGACTTTGACACCAGTTGTTTGTCTGTGTCAGCCCCTCCTGGAGAATATTTGTGTCAGTGTGAGACTCCATGACAGTTCCTAATTTGCATTCATCTGCAAATTTAGTCAGCCAGAGACCACTGTCATTGGCCTTGACTTCTGAGAAGTAAATGCCAAAAAGGAACGATGCAAAGACTGGTCCCTGAGAGATTCCACTTGTGATCGGCCTCTTTGTAGAGGTGGACTCCCCAATTTTAACTTCCTGGGTCCTGTCTGTGGGCCAGTTGGCTATCCACTGGATGACATACGGGTTTGTACCTACCCTCCTGAGTTTGTCAACAATGCCTGAGTGTGGTATTGCATTAAATGCCTTGGGCAGGTCAAGGTAGGCAGTGTGAACGATTTTGCCCTCATCCATTGCTTTGGTGACCTTCTCAAAGTCTAGATAGAGGCCGGATGTATCCAGGCCTGGTTGTTTTGCTTGTTGAGTTTCCTGTTTTTGGCAGCCATTTTGTGTTGGTAGGGGCTTGTCTTCTCTGTTAGTGAGAGTAACAGGATTGCCTGACCTTCTTTAGCACAAGTGATTGGTTGAAAGTGCAGGGTCTAGCAATACTGGGTAGTAATTCGAGCTTCTAGATTCTTCCATCTTTTCTGGTATCTAAACCCTGTGTTTGCAAGTTGTTGCTCTTGTTTACTCGTCACGCACTGCGCTGTTTATACCCGTTGTGAGGTATCTCAGTTGCATTTTGTCCTTACCGGCACTCTTGTGTAACACTCTTGTAACTACTTTGTTGATTTTTATCCAGCCCTACTCACACCTATAGCTACTCTATTTTGGTAGTACAAACTCTGCCATCCTTGACCTCTCTTTCACAGATTCTAACAACCATGGATGGGCAGTTTCCTGTGGTTTCTCCTGTTAGTCTGGTTGATATGAGCACCTTGAGACAGTGTAGCAACTGCCTTATGTACACGGACAACCCTCTTCTTCTACCAGCTAGGAACACAATATGTGAGAGATGCATTTACATTAAGAACCTAGAATCCTTGCTGTCTCAATCATAAGCCAGTACATTTGGCACTGAGAAGGATGTCTGCACAAACACCACAAACACCACACATCTAACACCATCCACAACTGTACAGTATATACCTACATATGTGGAGGTTCTCAACAAAAACATCCCTAAACAAAAGAGACCTCCAAGACAAAAGCACACACAGACATCATAACCCACCACACCAAGCACCACACGTAGTACACATGCCTGTATCCCACAGCCTCTAAGGCCCAGCCACAAACCCAACATACTAGTCATAGGAGACTGTATCATGAGACACATAGATGTGCCCCTCACCAGACTAGACAAGGGGAAAGTCACGGTAAGTTGCTTGTCAGGTGCTAGAATCCACCATATCACTCACATACTCAAGTCTCTCAACAACTGGTACTGTCATGACTCTGTTATAGACCATGTTAGTGTGAATGACTTGAGACATACCTCTCTGGACTATATGAAGAGAGACATGATTGAACTCGCTGAATATGTGTCGCAGCAGGTATGCCCCTAGCCTTAAGCAGCATCCTACCTCCCCCCCAGAATGATGCCTCAGTACAAACAGAAAATGATTGACTTTAACAATTGGCTTAGTTTCTGGTGTCATCCCAAGGGCATACAGTACCTGACAGCCTGGGAGGACATGACTGACAGACTACAACGCTGTGCCAGAAATGGCCTTCATCTGTCTCCCTTAGGCTTCAGGCTTCTGGCAAAGTTTCTTGCCTCCCCCATGGCACTTTTTTAGGCAAGGTCATGACGACAAAATTACCAATGTGAAAAATTCTTCTAAAAGAAATTTAAAGGTCATGTTGATAAATGCTAGGAGCCTTAACATGAAACTGCACTCATTGCAATTATTTCTCACTCTGAAAGATGCTGAAATTTGTGCAGTCACTGAAACCTGGTCCAAAGCTGCAGAGAGCACCCCAGCTTTACCAGGTTACTTGTCATACCATACTTTCAGACCCCAAACAGAGGGCTACAAAGCCAAAAGAGGTAGAGTTTTAATATTTATCAAAGACATACACACCTCCAGGCTGGTCAAACAGTATGACACACAGCAGACACTCCAGTTGCAGTTAACTGTTGATAAAACACCTAGTCAAATCATAGATAGCTACAGACACCTAACCATGACTCAGGTGGCCCACTCCACCTATCTGGACTTAGTTGAATCCATCAAGATTCAACCCTCTACCCAGATCCTGGGTGACTTTAACTACCCAACCATAGAGTGGAAGACCTATTCTAGCTCATACCCGACTGCCCATAGATTCCTCAATTTCTTCAATGCTAATGCATTGGATCAGCTGGTCGACATCCCCACAAGAGGTGAAAATATCCTAGACCTGGTACTAACCAACATGAGTAGCCACTGTAGCACTCTACAGTGTCATCCTCCTTGGTAAGATCTGACCATAAAGCAATCACTTTCGAAGTCACCATCTGTCCTTACCCCCCACTTGCCAGGGTCTAACAAAAAACTTTTTCCAAAGCTGACTACAATCTCCTGAGAGCAGGTATAAGCAGCTTCACAGCCACCATCCCTTCAGTTGGAATAAGCACTAATGTCCAAGCCTACATCAAAAAACAATATGAACAACTATATAGCTGCATGGGCTCAGCAATACCAGACAGGACCAAATTATCTTCCTCAAGGAAGAGTAAACCTGTCTGGTGGACAGCAGCAATAAATGGACTCTATAATAAAAGTGAAAAATTGCTATCCAGGTCCAAGAAGGAGCAGGTGCCAAGTTGGAAACAATCTCTCCTTTCTCTGAACAAGTAAATAAGGTCACTGGTGAAATCCTTTAAGGCTAACTTTGAAACCAAATTGATCACATCCACTGAGGACAATCACAAGACCTTCTTTACATATGTCCGCAATCTCAAAGGTAACTCCAAAACCTGCTCTGAATTGGTGGTCAAGAATACCACATTCACAAATACCATAGATATAGCCAACCTGCTGGCAGACATATTCAGTGAAAACTTCAACCCCCTGTCCCTCCATGAGTAAATCAGGACATCCCCAGCACCTGCCCCCTCCCATCTTTACCAGGGACCAGGTCATTAATGCCCTCTCAAAGGCAAAACATACAGCCTCCATGGGACCCAACAGCATCCCTAGCTGTGTTCTTCATGAACTCAGGCAAGAGGTCTCAGCACCACTAGACACCCTATTCAACCAAAGCTTGTGCACCGACCGGCTTCATCCCAGCAGAATGGAGGACTGCCACTGTCATCCCTCTACACAAAGGTGTCCACTGACCCAGGCAATTATAGGCCCATCAGCCTAACTAGCCTGATCTGCAAGGCCATGGAATGCATTATCACGGACCTTATAAACAAGGACATTGACAACCTCCAAATGCTTGATCCCACACAGTTTGGTTTTGTCAAAGGGGGATCATGTCTGTTAAACTTGGCTGCCTTCTTCAAAACAGTCACCAAAGGCATGGATGAGGGGAAGACAGTGCACGCCACCTACCTTGACCTAGCCAAAGCCTGTGACACTATTCCCACTCGGGCATAATAGATAAACTCTCCAAGTTAGGTATCAGCCTGTATGTTACTAGATGGGTAGCTGACTGGCTCATTTATAGAACCCACTCAGTCAAAATAGGGGAAGCCACCTCTAGTAGTAGACCTGTAACAAGCGGCGTACCCCAAGGATCGGCCTTGGGGCCTCCACTGTTTGGGATATACTTTTTTGAGGTGCAAGCTGACCAAGTCTGCAGATGACTGCAAGCTGGGCACTGTCATAAATTCCCCTAGTGATGTGAACATCCTCCAAGAGGGTCTTAGCAAAACTAATGACTGGTGCCAGAAGCATGGCCTCAAACTGAATACCAAGAAATGCCTCATTATCCCCTTTCGGGAAAATTATGCCCCACTAATTATCACATTAATAACGTACGAAGCACCCAATCAGTTGTGAGGGACTTGGGAACCCAGGTTGATAGCAACTTGACTTTTGACTACCACGTTGCCTCAGTTGTATGAAAGGGTTTCTACATGGCCCACCTCATAAGTAAGGGTATTTCATCCAGGAACAAGGAGGTCATAACATCCCTGTACTCCAACCTTATCAGACCAATTATCAAGTAAAATGCCCCCTTCGGCATGTACCTTGCCAAGCACATGCAGCAGTTGGAGAGACCACAGAGGTTCCTGACCAGGGAAATCCAGGGTCTCAAACACCTATCCTATACAGATAGGCTAAAAGCCATGTCTCTCTACTCAGTCTTATACAGACTGCTCAGAGATGACCTGTGTCTGGCATACAAGGCCGTCTTAGACTCAGCCTTGATGGAGTTGCTGCATATCTGTAAGTCAAGCTCAACTTGCACAACATCAGTTGTAATATATTGTGCTTTACCACAAAGTCAGCTCTTCAAACCTTAGAGACTTGAGAGTAAGTTGAAAACATCCAGGACACCACACACAGAAAAAATAAGCAATTGATTCTCATATTTTTTCTAATATCTCTAGTTACAAAGTCTCAGTGATAAACAACTTTAGCCTTTCTCCCCATCTCAGTTATTATTACTTCATTATAGTCACTGCATTGCTAACACTTTGATCTTTGACCCCCACCCCCAGACACACACATGAAATATAGCTACATGTATGATATTTGCCTGAGGTCAAATTAATGAATGAATAAATTTATAAATAATAGCCCAGAAATATAACTCAGCTCACTGATGTCAGAACCATAACGTGCTTTTTCCCTTTCCCCTTTCAGCTTTTCCTTTTATCGTCTCAAGTTGTTCAAGAATCTGAAACAAGGAACAAAATCAGGAACAACTTCTAATTATTTATCTTATATACCTAAAAAGATGATAAAAAGCTTTGCATTAATAAGCATTTTCTGAACAATACAAAATCTGAAACTCATATTCCTGTCATTATTTAATGACCGGAATCTGCACCATTTTTCTAGAAGCCAACAATTTTACATGGCACAGACCAATACACCTCTCAAGTTCTTGGCTTAAGAACTCTTGACAAAACCAAACAATAATTGGAGAACAAAAAGGGGCAAATTTTAAATGTTAAAACACCAAAAAACACTGTATATGTACTGCAAAGACGTCTTGAGAGACTTAGGGTAGTTATCTTTTAATAGCCGTTTTCATGTAAAAATCACTTCATTTGAAAATACCTCATGTTTAAAACCATTGTCATATATACAAATTCAAAATATAGTTCTTCCAATAACATAGAATCAATTAAATAATCTTGAATTAAAGCGCCTTCTGTGTGGAGTCTGCATGTCCTCCCCATGGTCGAGTGGCGTTTGAAAGACATGCGTAGAATGGGCGTGCCTTTGTTGAAGGTTGGGCATCGTGCTGGCACCTTGGCACTGTAAAAATCTACTGCCAATCATTAGCGGACTGGAGTTCTGCTGTGGCGACCCCTAATCGGGAAAAGCTGAAAGAAGAAGAAGAACAACAGCGATTAAATATAAAAGTTAACCCTTCTGCATCCAACTGGCTTGCGATTGTCATTCAAGCAAGGTGGAGACTCTGCACTTAATTTAATCTGCCATTCTGCCTCTTTCTTTTCAACTTGATTTTTAAAATTCCACCCTCTTTTATCCTCAAAAATGTGTTCTAGAACTGCAAATAACAACTTTTTAAATTTACTACATAAAAGTGAAGGCCTAAACAAAGCTTTATTATGGTTCTTAGTTTTTATTGCATAGGTATGTTCTTTTATTCTTTCTGCTAGACTTATAGGGGTCATTCCCACATAGAAGCTGAAACAACCTGGACATACTCCAGTGTACACTACCTCTACCATACCACAATGGTACCTCCCTGGGAATTTAATAGTGTGAGGCCTATTATTTAAAGAAGTAAATGGTCCCTCATAAATAAACCTACACAGAGCACAGACTACAACTATTAAACCTATATGTACCCCATTTGGTGGATGAATCTTGGTGTTGTCACTTTCTGACAGATGTTTAATGCCATTGTATTTCTTGTATACAAAAGAGGGATGTTCGTCAAAAATTCTATAAAGTTCACTGTTACCAGTAATGACTTTCCAGTTGTTTTTAATAACTTTCTTGATGTCGTAAACATCTACCATCATACCTAAACTATATCTTGGAATCATTTTTAAAGACCAGCAAGAAAGTACTAATGACATCAAATGAAGTATATATAGATAAAAACACATTTTCACGGGGTGCCCCACCAGTGTCACCATTGCTAGATATACATAGGAAATTTGTCTTGGCACAGAAGTTTATGAAGCAGAGGAGAGCAGAGTAGCTATAACTAATGTGGCATGTTACCAGTGGGTGTCTGACTGTCTGTAGAGAGGTTTACATCCTGATGTCTGTGGTTACTGGATAAAACGGTAAGATAGCATGTCTAATTTACAGTATTTGAAGCATCATCAATTCAATCATCCATCAGTACATGCTGCAGCTGGCTACGTTTCCTACATTTTGTTTAGGTTCATAGGTAGGTACTGGGCTATCTGCCTGAAGGCATACGTTAGCCCAGCCACGTTGTGCAGTATTCACTGCCCCTTTGGTTAGTTCCCTAGGCCCTTGATCTAGCAGCTAGTACCCTTGTCCCCTATCTAGTAGAGCTGTTGGTATGATCCCTGGTGTGAACTTTCTGTTACCCATCCACTCATCAAGGTTCCTCTTGAAGAGTGTTAGTGAGGGGCTCTGTCTTATGTAGATCGGGACCTTGTTCCATAGCAAGGGAAGTCTTTGCGAAGGGAATCTATCCTTCCAGCATGTTCTATTCATTGTTGTGCTGAGGTTTATATCCCTAGAGCGTGTAGCTCAAGTAGATTTGGTTTTGCTAAGATGGAGCATGTTTAACAGTTCTGGGTTGGACATGGCTCTGTATGTTAGACAGAGATCGCCTCTGAGAAGGCAGTATGCAACAGAGAAAAGCCTTAGTTTTTTCAATCGTGCTGCATAGGGCAACTGTTTGAGGCCAGTAATCCTCTTAGTGAGGTATCTCTGTGGTCTCTTCAGCTGCTGGTGATGCCTGGCCAGGTACATTCCAACTGGTGCATTGTACTCAATAATTGGTCTGATGAGGCAAGAGTAGAGGGGCACCACTACATCCTTAGATCTTGATGCGAACCCTTTCGTGATCAGATAGGTCACAAAGAAGGATTTTCTAACCACCTTGGCAACATGGTTATCAAAGGAAAGCTGACTATCTACTTGGGTCCCTAGATCCCTTATTACTTCTTCAGATTTCAGGGGGTTACCTCCTATGTTGTAGTTTGCGGGTACTCTGTTTTTTCCAAAGGGGATTACTACGCATTTTTTAGCATTTAGCTTGAGACCATGGCTTTGACACCATGCAACAGTCTCATTAAGGCCCTTCTGGAGGATATCCATTTCGGCTAGAGACTCTATTATAGCACCCAGTTTGCAGTCATCCGCAAACTTGGTCAGCCACAGCCCTTCAGTGCTTGCCTGTACTTCTGAGAAGTATATGCCAGACAGGAGGGGCCCCAGGACAGAGCCCTGAGGCACACTGCTCGTTACTGGTCTGGATTCGGACATAGATCCCACTACTCTTAATTTGTGGGATCTGTCTGAGAGCCAGTTTGTGATCCATCTTGTGATGTAAGGGTTTATGCCCAGGTTGGTGAGTTTATCAATAATACCTGAATGGGGAATGGTGTCAAATGCTTTAGCAAGGTCAAGGTAAACCGTGTGTACCTTCTTTCCCTTATATATAGCCTAAGTAACTGTCTCAAAGAAGTCCACCAGGTTCAGGAGGCATGATCTGCCCTTGACAAAGCCGAACTGTGTGGGGTCAAGTGTTTGGAGGTTCCCAATCTCTCCATTTATGAGTTCCATAATGATTCGTTCCATTGCCTTACAGATCAGACTGGTCAGGCTTATTGGTCGGTAGTTCTCAGGGTCGGTTGTGGGCCCACCCTTGTGCAGCGGAACCACCGTTGCTGTGCACCATTCTATGGGCACATATCCTGTCGAGAGGCTGAGACTGAACAGGGTATTCAGATGCGGGGTTAATTCATTTTGGAGCTTGCATATGACACAGCCCGGGACACCATCTGGTCCCATGGAGGCAGTGTTTTTAGCTTTAGATAGAGCCTTATTAACCAATGTATCAGTAATAATTGGAGTTACACAATCCCCTGGAATAGTAATAGGCCCTGCAGGTGGTGGTGGTGGTGGGATTTGCACTGAACCTGTCAGCCAAGATGTTGGCAATGTCAGTGCGGTCAGTGGATTTTGTTCCATTTTGTACTAGCTCAGAACAGACCTGAGCGTTGCCATTTAGGTTTTTGACATAACCATAGAAGGCCTTATGGTTATCCTTGGCATCCTTGGCAACTTTCTTTTCAAAATTGGCTTTAGTTGACTTGATGAGGGCCCTCAATTTCTTATTAATGCTGATCAGGGATGATTTTTCTACTTCAGATTTGGCCTTTTTTTGTATAAGTCTCCTCCTTTTATTGTATAGTTTGCTTATGGCCGGGGTCCACCAGACTGGTTTCTTCTTGCTTGAGGAAGGAGTCTTGGTTTTATTTTGGATAGCACGGTCCATGCAATCCTAAAGATGTATATAAAGTGCCTTGGTGTAGGATTCTGCATCCTGGATATCATTATCCTTCTGCAAGGGAATAGTGAAGCTTTCCACTTCTGACCCAAGTAGTTTGAAGTTTGCTTTGGAAAGGTTTTTTATGATGGTTTCTTTGACTGGGGGAGGTGGAGGGGTGAGGATATACAGGGTTATCAGTTTGTGGTCTGATCTGACCAGAGAGGGAGTGATAATGGGTGTGGTACAGTGGGCACCCATATTTGTGATGACTAAATCCAATATGTTGTCCCCTCTAGTGGGAGAACATACCAGTTGTTCAAGGGCATTTGAATTTATAAATTCTATGAACCACTGGCCATAGGAGTTAGAACTTTGGTAGTTCACCCAGTCTATACCAGGGTAGTTGAAATCACTCAAAATTATGGTGTTGGGTAGGATCTTTATATTTTCCAATGCCTCAAGGAATGCTGAGTGAGCATCTTGGGACATGGTGGGTGATCTATAACAGGCTACGACTTGAAATGTGGTTTTGCCTGCTGATAGTTGTGCATGGATGATCTCTGGGCCATCATGCTGTGCCACTAACCTGGAGATGTGGGTATCCTTGATGAATATGGATACACCTCTGGCCTTTGTACTACGATCCGGTAACTGAGGCCGGAAGGTATGATATGAATTGTAACCTGGTAGTGCTGGGGTGCTCTCTGGAGCCTTGAACCAGGTTTCCGTCACTGCACAAACATTGATTTTCTCCATACTGAGGAGTGCCTCAAGTGCATGCATTTTGAGGTTGAGACTTCTGGCATTGAGTAGCATTACCCTTAGTTTTTGGTTACCTGTTTATTTACTTATTGTCATTTGTTTATCAGGAAAGTCTGACTGGGTCACAAGAATCCATTTCAGCGGAGGCCTGGGGAGAAAAGCTCCATTTAACAGAAAAATTGTTTTTTTTTTCAAAAACATTACATGAGAACAGTTAAAAGTTACATATTTTAAAAATATTCAACAATGTTGTAAGACATAGTGATATAAAAAAATATGTTACAAAGAGGACAATGAGAAAAAGCAAAGTAAAACATTATATACAATTCTGGAGAGTGCCCTTTTGGCAATTCTCAGTAGTAATATGTAAAAGTTGTGTTTAGTTTAATTGTAACTATAAAGGGGGATAATGAATAGGATAGAATAGTATAAAAGGGGCGGAGGTGGTAGGAAAAAGTTATGTAAAATGGTAGAGAGGGTAGGATAGCCAGGTGCAGATAAGGAAGTAGAGATGGGTAGTGAATCTGTACAGATAGGGGTTAAGAAAAGCTGACAAGACTTAGATCTAGAGTGGTAGGGAGTTTTGAATTCAGGATTTATTTCAGGCATAGTGGAATTCGGCATTTCGAATTTTCGTTGAAGCATTGCGATTATGAGATCACTCGACCAAATGCAATTTGGGTAAATGAATGCAAAGCAGTTTTCATACTAGTGTGTATTCTTAATAGAGAATGTTTAAATAAAAATATAGGTAAAAAATATAGGTATAAATGAATTTGCACGTTTTATATGAATGAAAATACTGGCGTTTTAATATTAAAATGAAGAGATGAGACTTATTGTGCCTTAAGAGCAACACAGAGTTAATTGATTAATGAGTGCCTGATTTGTTACTTAGAAACAGAGAATGCATTTTATTTCTATTGGATGCTTGAAATAGTTAGTAAGGCATAAATGTTAAGTGCTGTTTTTTCTTGAAATCTAATAAAGCAAAACTTTTTTGTGAAAGCGCTTATCCTATTATTTGGGTCTATATTATCATATCGCATGCTCAGAAGAGCGAACGACAGATAATTGACCCCATGTAAGCGAAAGCTTACAAAGTTGAAACTTCAGAACTGTGATTATTTTCCAATGGAAAACAATTGCTGTTCCGAAACAACAACAAAAAAAGATCAGTAAAACATTACTTAACTTGGGAGCTTCTCCCCTCACACCCCCTGACGTGGGGGACTGTGCCCCCCACACCCCCCTACTTAAATATATCAAGTCCGAGATCACACTACAGTGCCGAAAAGGCAAAGTAGCGAAAGCAGCCAAACAAATTCTTTCCCAGGGAAAGAATTCACTGAAACACCGCTTTGCTATTTTGCCTTTTCGCGCTTTACTGTTCAACAAAGCCGCATTCGACAACCTGCATCTGTGACAGCGTAATAGAGAACCCTATTATTTTATTAAAATTTGTCTTTTTAAACCAAGGTAGTTCGTTTTTTCCATCAGCCTTGTCTCTGCTCTAATATTTTGGACATTCTTGTTTAATAATATATGATATACCTTTGTAAGTAAGCTATGCAGTCTTTCCTCAGGTTGATATGTTAGAAATGTTTATTGTATCTTATAGTTGTTCTTTAAAGGTACAAAATAAGCTAATTTATAGACATCAGATAAATAAGAAAAGAACACCATGTAAACATATGCTATTGACTAAGAATGCAAAAGCATTTACAACTTATGCATAAGTAGGATTTTGAGTTTTCAAGTAAAAAAAGTTATAAGAAATTTTAGCTGCATTAAATTGTCATTTTAATGCACTACTTTATTATGATTCATTTATGATTACGTATAATACTGTATATTTATTTTAACAATCTTTCCATGGTTAATTACAATGTGCATCCTTTTTACGTGGTACTGGTTAAAAACTTTGCATTTCTGAGTTTATGAATAGTTAGATGTATAATGTTTTGGATCCATTATTATAAGTGTATTTTATATTTTTATAAAGCTTCGTTATTTTAAAAAATTTCCATTTATTTGACTTGTTCAGAGTCACACAGAAGGTAAACAGAGAGTTAACCCAGTAGCACTACAGGATAAAGTGCAGTGCAGTAGCAGATCTTAGCTTTAATCTTTTGCAATAAATTGCAGTATCATCTGAACTTAAAAATGACAGTACGAATCCCAGCTCTCACACTTATAATGGGCTAACCTTTACAATAAATTATGGAAGGAATGTAGTTTTACTTTTGGTTGAGAAAAGGCAGATTTGATTTATCTCCACTGTAGTACGAGCAAAATAGAGACTGTAAACTATCAACCTGTCATTTTTTCTCAGATAGTCAGAAAATGATGGTATCATTGTAGAAAAAAATGCAAGAGTATATGGATGCCTGTTTTTTTATGGTGACCCAATGAAAAATGAGAGTTTATTATATGAAGGCAATATCAAACAGATTTAATAATGTTCTTGCCTGGGCAATAAGGGCATAAGATCAGAAACTGGGTTGTTGAAATGGCCAGTTTACGCATCACTAAGAAATTTAACAGATAATTACACACAAAATTAGTTATTTGTCCTGGATTCAAGGGTAGTAGTAAGGGGAAACAATTGCTGGACTGTAGGATAGAGGTGAAAGGACATTAACAGGGTGGCACACCAAAGGAAGTGAAGAACTTGGAGTAGTCGTTTTCATTGTCTTTATAAGTGACCCTGTAGAATATATGGATGGAAGAATATATTTGCCCTTTAGATGATGGCACAATTATATTTAACAGTGTCAATATAAAGGAATGTGTTGAGGGCTTAAAGAGATTTGATAATATTAGCTTTCTACAACACAGCAAAAGCTTAGCTTCAGTAGAAGAAATACAAAAGGTTGTGTTAGCAAATCTAAGTCAGGAAAACTAATATGGAAATGCAGATGGATGCAACAGCTACAGCAAAAGAGGAAAAGAACTGAGAGTATTGATAACAAAAGGCCTTGTAAGGTATATAAGCAGGTTGGCAGAGTTGATGGACAGTCTGATATAATACTGAGATGTACAGGAAGAAGTGTCTTGCAAGATTATCCCACTGATTCATTACAAATGTATAGTAATGCGAATAATAGGGTGAATGAAACCCCATCCCATAGATTACTGGAGAATGTCTCAACCTTCTCCTGTTGTTAATAACAAAATGTGTAACATCATAAAGAGAAGTTTTGCTATGAAAAACAAATGAAAATAGCAATATGTTTAATAGAGAACTTCTTGAAAAAAAATGGTTACATTTTTTTGGGGGGGGTTAAACTTGAAACAGTGTTTGAGGATTGTAAGCACTGCATGATGTTTTGGAAGGGGTAAATAAAATTATAGGATAATCCCTTTTCAAAAAGATTTATGATATCAAAAAATCATGGTTTGAGGTAAAAAGATAGGTGGGTTACTGCAGGAATGATGGAAGCATTAATTCACAGAGAAGTCTTTTTTATCCTGATTCTTTATGATCATCAAGACTTTCTACATTTACCCAACCACCCTGTTTGTTGCCCCCTGAGCTCAAAGATCTATGGTGTAAGGACATGAGGGTCAAGTGTCAGGAGGAGTGTTATCATACTGCTTTGGGAACAGAGTGGTTTTTCTTTAAGGAATAGCTATTTCCCATGATGTACACAGAACCATATTATGCTGTCGGTTCAGCATGCAATGAGCCTATGTAAGACTCATTGTATGCTGAGCCTTTGTAAGGGCATTTAATTTTTTGCTGCAAGTGACAGTTCATAGGCAGTTATTAGGCTTGGAGTCCAGGGATCCACCAACTAGCCTAACGAAATTCCAAGTGGTCAGTAAGCACTGTCTGGTGAACTGACTTGCTCAAAGTCACACAACAGGCAAATGGGGGTTGAGGGAATCTAACTTTATACCAGATGAACTACAGCTCACACCCTTAACTCTCTGATAGTCCCTCAGAAGACCCTGCATTCCTTTCTGCAAATGTTCATGTGGATTCCAGTCTCCAGTATGGAGAATGTACTCCGGACACACTCACCTACCTTTCCTGACTGAGGCAAACGGGCATTGCAGCTTAGCTGTATAATGAATAGGACCAGCGGCTTGTTCAACAAAATAGACATGACAATCCTTATCTGCCTTTGCAATTGGTGTACATCCTGCTTACGGGAGTTCGCCAATGTAATAGTTATAAACGGATAATCAAGAGAAGGTACATAAAGGTAACAATATAATGTTTTCTAGATACTCTGCATATAACTCAGCAGCAGTTACTTATGGATATCCCCCTGTCATATATCATTCATATCAGATGAAACCCAACTATGTATTCTGTACTGCTGAAGAGGCCAGATTTCAGGGGAGCCTTCCATTAAAGTGACAGTTTTTTGAGATTTATATTTGGGATATCTCCCCATGTAGAGATGTTGGACTAATCCAGCTGCCCAGAGGAAGGGTACACTTACATCTCCACTGCATTCATGATACCATTTGTAGGTTCAGACTAGACAGAAAGACAGGTAGGACAGGCCAGAAAAGTTAAGCCTCTGTGCCCTAGCAAAGTCTACCTTTCTACAGAAACAGAGAAGGATATAAGGTAGGTTATGATGCTCTGCAACCTAGGTGGCTATGGTGATACTACAACTTGACAACATTTGGGTGAAAAGTGCTGATGCCCATGGATGTGCACATAACAAACTCTTGCATTATAGGTCTTATTCATGAACTCTAGAAGGAATTAGAAATATCTGAGCCAGACATAAGTTACGACTTTTTCAGACCATACAAGATGAACACAGGAAAAATAAATCCTCAATTAATAGTGGAAGTAGAGAAAAAAAAAACTGCAAACAATATCCTGAAGTAATTCTTTGTATAATGGTTGCTAGTTTGTAGTTTTATTAGACTGAAGTTTTTTTAACATTGTGGAACTAAAAGTGGCCCTGGGGACTTCTACAAAAGACAATAATACCCCATTGATTATCTGGGCTGACCTGTCTGATGAGCCATGTGAATATTTACTTGAGATATTTTAATTTAATTTAATTTTCTGATGTTGCCTCATTAATACCTGTGAGTGAACTGTGTGGTCCTTTTTCTTTATCCCCTATAGAAAGCTGAACATGTAGATATTCTTATGATTGCAGTTGATCTGTACTGCACATGTAAGTTATAGAATGGTTTTTGGCTGAAAGAATGTGAAGGAGTACCACAACAAAACACTTAAATGTTTGCTGTCTAGGGTTATGCTCAGTTCTACAATCGTTTAAAGAATGGGAAAATATTCCATATTTGCCTGTATCTGTGATCAGACTTGCATTTTGTTTTGCGTGAGTGTCCTCCATGGGATCTGCACAAAAGTTCTCCTTCCTTTGCCTTATTATTCCCTTGGAGGCAAAAACTGGGCATGAGGAAGCAGATTACTTGCTCTTTGGTGATACCTGCCCCATCCCTCCTAACTCCTCCATATAGCCAGCCAGCAGACTCACAGTGGCTGCTGGGATATGGAATGATGTGTACATTCCCACCAAGTTATCCCTGACTCTGTGGAGGATTAGTTGCTTAATAGTGCAGACATGCCCTGGCCACTTTCACAAGTGATTGCCCATCCTCTAGTAGGCATTGCTGATGTGGCAGTCAAGACTAACTCACACCACCCTGAGGGGTGAGCTAGTATCAGTTGTTTAAGCTCATCTTTCACTGCCTTGGCCCCCCCCAAAACACCCAAGACAGTAATCAAACATTGTTCACCTGGGTCACAGTCAGGGCTCAGTCCCTTTACACCTATCAAATCTGTATATCTAAGGCCTGTATTTTTATTGACAGTGCGATGACATTGTTTGTGTCTTTATTTGCTGCTCTCACAGCTGTACTCACTCATCTTTTTTTCACAGCTGACTTCATGAGATGTGACCATGTTCTTGTGTTTTTGTTTTACTTTTTCAGCTATGATGACATATCTGTGATCACAGATCTTGTGAGATGCACCCCTATGTCTGTGCCCTCTACAATAATTCCCATGAGCTCTGATCATATATGTTTGTCCTTTGATCACATTTCTATGAAGCAATTAAATGAGCTTTGACCCTCTGCACAGATATGATTTGAGATTACTGGTCTTCTCTCACTGAAGTAAAGAGATGTGATCATAACCCCTTGTGCAGTCCATCCATTGATATCAAAATATGAGTTCACATATATTCCAATCTCTGGTGCCTACATCTCCCATGAGCTGTAATTGTGTCAGAAGTTTCTCACTGTGCTAGGGCAGGACACAGTAGGGTCTAGCAGTTGTGAAGGATTGAAGATACTCAAAAGCTATAACTTTTGCAAAGATCTAATTTTGTTATACCAAAAAGCGCTCACAAACTACTTAATACAGATAAATGTCTTTAGATGTAAAAGTGTAATAAAGTAAGAATAACACATATGTGGTTAAAAATGTACATTGTAATGCAGTTGCCCTTCTTATTTGCTGTGCTGGTTAAGGCCTATTTCTGCACTGCAATAGCTATTCTCAGCCGTTCTTAATGTTTAAGGTATTTTATTTCTTGTCTGTATCTTGGTTTAATAGTTAGGACTCATTGGTATAACATGCACCTTTTGTCTTCATAAACTAAAAGTTGTTTGTATTGTTTTATTAGACTTATACTCCTCTTTCTTACTGTAACCTTTCATAAAAAGAATGTATGTGCTTATCGCAGAGCTTTCCTCCCTGGGCCTTCTCTAAAAAGGGACCTTATGCCCAGTCAGATCATCCCATTAACCACATACTAATAAATAAATAAACAAACAGACAAACAAATAAATAAATAAATATAAATAATAGACATTCAGAGTCTTAATTAAAAGATTAAGACTGCAGACAGTGTTTTTCCTTAGAGCTAAGAAATAAATAACACCTGGAAGCTTCAATGAAGGAACACTTCTGATTCTGTGAGCAAAAACATTATACCTAATTGTTGACTGTATGGGATTCTCACTTTATTATATAAATATAATTTGGCATCATAAAATATTGCTGATTTCTAAGGCTTGTACATATCATGTTTTCTACACTAAAAATGTACTGTAGGATATTAAAAACATGTTTAAAGAAAAAATATTGATTTTCATTTTTGATCTCTAGATTTAAAACCAACATTTCATGCTGTTAAGAGAACAAAGCCTTTGTATAAATTTTCCAGTGTGTTTGCTGGCATGGTTTGGAGAAAACATTAGCAGATTTACAAATAATTTTCCAGTTAAGTTGCATATTACTAGGTTACTGTTTCAGTCAATAATATCAAGTCATAAACGTAACCTTGCCAAGAACACATATATTTTACTCTGGTTACAAACAGAGTCTGAGTCAAATGAGTAATCCTGCTTTTCTTTTGCCTTTTTTAAAAAAAAAGATCTGAAATATGGAAAAGAATAGTTCTGCCGTATAAAATCATAAGACTATATTTAGTGATGAACATATCTCACTATCTATATCTAGCCATGGTTTGTTCTTGCAGTTTTTAAATAACAATGATGTTCTTGATGGCTTAAAGAAAAGACATGTAAGTTTAGCACAGGTCCACATTTCCAGTGTCTGCAAACTAGGATGAATCCCTACTGAAACCAAGGTATCAGCACACCATGACAAAAAAGTTTATTTTAACTATAGTTAAATACCATTGTGGATATAACAACACAGTAAACATGGTAACAACTTAAGAGTCATGTTTTGTATTGTAAATATGGAAAAATGCCATACGACCTACAGTTTCAGACCTCATAGTCTAATGTGCCTTCTGTGTTTATCAGCACATTGTTTTCCTGAATATGTCTCTTTAATACAATTTTAAATGTTGACCTGTATTTATATGGCATGAGGCTTCACTCAACAAGTGAATTGAAAATATAACCTTAATACTGTAGGCTAATAACAAAAATATTTTAGACCAACAGTCGTAACTTCAGATGTTCATAGATAATATACTGCTTGAGGTGAGGCGCTATATCTTTTCCATTATAGTATATAGAGGCACAGATCTCAAGGATGGTTATTTCACACTTATGACCAGCAAACTGTGAAAAAAGTGAAGACATGTCTGCTGAATAATTTCACAAACAGTCATAGCAGTGATCCTAACCACCTGCCAAGATGAGATTCCATGTGCATGATTATTAGTTTCTCTACCTGTTATTAGAGGTCTGCGTTCTATGATTTAATGATCTTCAATCACATTTATGTTTCCAGAGATCTCATGAACTGAGATCAAGTTACTATTCACTTATTTTACAAAATGATCTCACAGAAATGCTTTTTGAAGAAGGGCAAGTTGTTCGCATACATGTGCCCAATAATCACAACCAGAAAGAACTACAAATACTTACATATCAAAGGCCACAAACATGCACTTTAATGACTGATTTCATTGGTGTACTTACACATTAATTCCCAATAAGCTTATTCAGTGTCACATGTCTGTACCAGTTTTGTAAGTTGTGATTCATGCATTCTTTGAGCTATGACTAGAGTTTTCTGTCAACCATTAGCTGTACTAGAAACTCATGTCCTGTTTTACAAGAAACCCGTGTCCTTTTTTAACAAACTGTGTTAACATATTTGTGAATGGTACACATCATTTAGTTTCTTGGATAAAGGGAGGCTTCTTTGTCCACCAGTGGCAGTGGGGAGCTTAGAGCAGCCTATCTATCCCTGGAGGATTGTTCCCAGCACAAGAATCTGGTAGTCTATTGGCCGTTTTGGGCCAATTTCTAGCTCTTTCAAGTCCCCCTGTATAAACCCGCTTTGGCGCAGTTTTTGCACTTTTTACTACTCAGCCAAGCTCCTCGTGGTCCTGCAGAGTGGTGCTAGCAGCAGAGAGGCTAAAAGAGCGACTGCTAACCTGATAAAAGTGTTTTTTTTTCCTGCTACTACCTGGGCGACTGTCCAATCTAGCTAAACTGCAAGTATTTCTGCCTCTTGAACTGTTTAAAATTGTTTAAAGTTGTTTTTGCACCTACACTTTTAAAGTTTGTCCTGTTTGTTGCATATACCTGTTGAGGCTACACACTCAAGTGCGCTAGCCTGTGTTACATATTTATTGCATTTTCCTGCTGTTTGTTGCAAAAAAGAAAAAAAACTAAAAAATTATCCTTGTTTCCCGTCTTTCCTGACCTAGAGTAGTCCAAATACAGGCTTTGCTGTATTCTGGACTTTTGGAAAGTTCCTGTGTTGCCCATTTCCTTTCTTGGATAAAGGGAGGCTTCTTTGTTCACCAGTGGCAGTGGGAAGTTTAGAGCAGCCTATCTATCCCTGGAAGAATGTTCCTAGCACAAGAATCTGGTAGTCTATTGGCCGTTTTGGGCCATTTTCCAGCTCTTTCAAGTCCCCCTGTATAAAACCCGCTTTGGCACGGTTTTTGCACTTGTTACTACTCAGCCAAGCTCCTCGTGGTCCTGCAGAGTGGTGCTAGCAGCAGAGAGGCTAAAAGAGCGACTGCTAACCTGATAAAAGTGTTTTTTTTTCCTGCTACTACCTGGGCGACTGTCCGATCTAGCTAAACTGCAAGTATTTCTGCTTCTTGAACTGTTTAAAACTGTTTAAAGTTGTTTTTGCACCTGCACTTTTAAAGTTTGTCCTGTTTGTTGCATATACCTGTTGAGGATACACACTCAAGTGCGCTAGCCTGTGTTACATATTTATTGCATTTTCCTGCTGTTTGTTGCAAAAAAGAAAAAAACAAAAACATTATCCATGTTTCCCGTCTTTCCTGACCTAGAGTAGTCCAAATACAGGCTTTGCTGTATTCTGGATGTTTGGAAAGTTCCGGTGTTGCCCATTTCCTTACTTGGATAAAGGGAGGCTTCTTTGTTCACCAGTGGCAGTGGGGAGTTTAGAGCAGCCTATCTATCCCTGGAGGAGTGTTCCCAGCACAAGAATCTGGTAGTCTATTGGCTGTTTTGGGCCAATTTCTAGCTCTTTCAAGTCCCCCTGTATAAAACCTGCTTTGGTGCGGCTTTGCGCGATTTTGCGCATAGCGCAGCATCGGGCAGCTCCGCTTAATTGGGTTTAAACCATTCTCGGCTCCACAAAGTCTGCTCTTCACTTTTTCCCTTAGAACTGATCTAGTTCTCATAATAAACACCCTATTCCTACTCTAAAGCCTGGCACTTGCTCACTAAAGCAATTATATAAGTCAGCACTAAAAAATTAAAAGCACTACACCCTCACAAACTCCCCTTGAGTACCTTGTTCCCCAGTGGCCCTTTTTTTCAATTATAAATGAATTCCCAGTACTATTCTAGCATGTCCGAAGGTCAGTTGTCAATCTCCTCTCCAGTCCAGCTGGTGAATCTGGGAATCTTGAGGCAATGTTACAACTGCCTCATGTACACAGACAACTCTCTCCTCCTCCCAACAAATTCCAACACATGTGAGAGATGCAACCATATAGCCAAACTGGAAGCTAAGCTCTCTCAACTCAGTACTGGCGTAACCAGTCAGGAGGAGAAGGAAACCACACTCACTACAATTCCAGTCTCACATAGACCTACCACGACAGCAAACCATTCACATAAACGCACAAAAACATACTTGGAGGCTCTAAATAAAAATCTGCCTAAGCAGCAGAGACCTCCAAAGCAGACACCCAAGCAACCGCTACCCCAAAACAAAACATGTGCAACACATAGCTCACAAAGCCAGTGTGCTGAACAGTCACAGCCCTTAAGGTTAAACAACACACCTGATACACTTGTAATAGGTGACTCTATCGTCAGGCACACTGATGTCCCGCTCACCAGGCTGAACAAGGAGAAGGTCATGGTGAGCTGCCTATAAGGCACTAGGATCCGCCACATAACACAAGCACTCAGGTCACTCCAAGGCAAGTACAAATATGACTCAGTTATTGTCCATGCTGGTGTGAATGACCTGAGACGTACCTCCCTGGACTACATGAAAAGAGATATAGAGGATCTCTCTGAGCATGTAGCCCAGGCCAGTATGACCCTGACCTTGAGTAGCATCTTACCCTCACCAAGAATGATGCCACAATATGAAGACAAGATGATCAATTTCAAAAATTTGCTTAAGTATTGGTGTCATTCAAAGGGGATCCAATGCCTGTCAGCCTGGGATGACATGCTCGACAAGCCACGATGCTTCACTAGGGACGGCTTGTACCTGTCACCACTGGGCTTTCGGATATTGGCAAAGGCTCTTGCCACCCCCATAGTACCTTTTTTAGGCAAGGCTCAAAAGACAAACCCACCTCCATAAGTATCACAAGGGATAAGAAACTAAGAGTAATGCTGCTCAACGCCAGAAGTCTAAACCTCAAGATGCACGCACTTGAAACTCTCCTTAGCATGGAGAACATCGATATCTGTGCAGTAACAGAAACCTGGTTCAAGGCTCCTGAGAGCACCCCAGCACTACCAGGTTATACCTCATACCATGTTTTCGGCCCCAAAACCTGGACCGAACCACAAAAGGAGGGGGAGTATCAATATTCGTCAAAGATACCCACACCTCCAGGTTGGTGGCACAGCACGAAGCATCAGAGACAATCCATGTGCAACTAACAGTGGGTAAAACTGCCTTCCAGTTTATAGCCTGCTACAGACCACCCTCCCAAACCCAGGAACCCCACTCGGCCTTCCTGAGAACACTGGAAAATATGAAGGTCTCTCCAAACACCATTATATTGGGTGACTTCAACTACCCAAACCATAGACTGGGAGCATTACTCTAGCTTCAACACCCTCACCCAAAGGTTCCTAGAATTTATAAACTCAAATGCTATGGAACAACTTGTTACCACTCCCACAAGAGGGGAAAACATACTGGACCTGATCATCACCAACATGGGGGCACTATGCTCCAGACCAGAAGTGTATCCCTCACTGGTAAGATCAGACCATAAACTAATCTCACTGGATATTCACATCCCGACCCCACCCCCTGCCCAGAAAACCACAGTGAAAAACTTCTCTAAAGCAAATTTCACACTCCTCAAAACCGAGGTGGAATCCTTCAAAGCCCCCGGGCCTGTGGAAAATACGGCCCAGACCGCAGAATCCTTTATAAATGCATTCTATGAACACCTTCAGGAATGCATGGATCATCAATCCCAAATAAAACCAAGACCCAATCCTCCAAAGGCAGGCGTCCTGTCTGGTGGACCCCAGCCATAAACAAACTATACAATAGAAGGAGGAAGCTACTACATGATAGAGCAAAATCCCAAAAAGGGAAGGCATCTCTGATCAGTATTAGCAAAAAACTACGGGCACTCATAAAATCATCTAAGGCCAGCTTCGAGAGAAAAATTGCACAGGACACTAAGGATAATCACAAGGCTTTCTTTAGTTATGTTAGGAACCTGGGTGGGAATTCCCAGATATGCTCAGAATTAGTCCAAAATGACAAAAAATACACCGAACCCACAGACATTGCCAACATCCTAGCTGACAGATTCAGTGCAAATTTCTCCCCCCCTCCCCACCTAAAGGGCAAATATCTATCCCAGCAGAGTGCTGCCCCCTGACATCTCAGATGCTCAGGTAAGAGCCGCCCTCTCCAAAGCAAAAAACACAGCATCAATGGGACCAGACGGTGTCTCGGGCTGCATCCTACATGAACTCCAAGAAGAGCTAAACCCAAACAAAAAACTACTGTTCAATCTCAGCCTTACTACAGGATATGTACCTAAAGAGTGGCGTACAGCAACAGTGGACCCTCTCCACAAAGGTGGTGCTTCAATGGATCCTGGAAACTATCGCCCCATAAGTCTGACTAGCTTGGTCTGCAAAGCTATGGAAAGGATCATCATAGACCTCATAAATAAAGATATTGGGGACCTACAGACACTGGATCCTACCCAGTTCGGCTTTGTTAAGGGCAGATCCTGCCTCTTAAACCTGGCCGATTTCTTTGAAACAGTCACCAAGGCCATTGACGAGGGGAAGGTGGTCCACACAGCCTACCTGGACCTTGCAAAAACCTTCGATACAATACCCCACTTGAGCATTATAGATAAGCTCACCAGCTTAAATATAAACCCCTATGTCACTAGATGGGTTGCAAACTGGCTCAAGGACAGAACCCACATGGTTAGAATTGCTGGAGCCATGTCAGACTCCAAACCAGTTACAAGTGGCATCCCACAAAGCTCAGTCCTGGGACCTTTCTTGTTCAGTATATATTTCTCAGAGGTACAGGCCAACACAAAAGGACTGTGGCTGACCAAGTTCGCAGATGACTGCAAACTAGGTGCCATAATCGGCTCTCCAGCCGACACAAGCATCCTACAAAAGGGCCTCATAGAAACAGACTACTGGTGCCAGAGCCATGGCCTCAAGCTAAACGCCAAAAAATGTATAGTCATCCCCTTTGGCAAAAACAAAGTGCCCACAAATTACCACATAGGTGGTAATCCATTAAGTATGGAAGAAGTAATTAGGGACCTGGGGACCCAAGTTGATAGCAATCTCTCATTTGAAAACCACGTGGCCAAAGTGGTTAGAAAAACATTTTATATAGCCCACCTAATCATGAAGGGATTCACATCTAGATCAGGGGAGGTCATCGTGCCTCTTTACTCATCCCTCATCAGGCCCATAATTGAGTACAATGCCCCTTTTGGGATGTACCTTACCAGACACTTGCAGCAACTGGAAAGACCCCAAAAGTACCTCACCAAAAGGATCAAAGGGCTCAAACAGATGCCATATGCTGCCCGGTTAAAGAAACTCCAGCTCTACTCAATGGCATACTGCCTGCTCAGAGGCGATCTGTGCCTGACATATAAAGCCATGTCCAACCCGGAATTAATGGACATGCTGCACCTCAGAAAATCCAAATCCCATTGAGCTACGCTCGAGACTTGAACCTCAGCACTGAAATAAATAGGACATGCTGGAGGGACAGATTCATAACCCAGAGGCTCCCTTCACTCTGGAATAAAATCCCAGTCCAGGTTAGGCAGAGTCCCTCATTGACTCTCTTCAAGAGGAATCTTGATGAGTGGATGGGAGAAAGTAGGTTTACCCCGGGTATCACTTCTGTGTCACTGTTAGACAGAGGCACAGTATACTAACCTCAAAAAAGGGCATAGCAAAATTCATTTAAAATGGGTGGCGAAAGCCAAACACACTCTGGCTAGGCTTACAAATGCCCTAGGGCAGATAGCCTAGTATGAACCTATGAACCTATGAATCTAATCAGTTACATACATTTGCTGGACTAGCTTATGAACCATAATCACATATTTGCATCCACTTCATATTAATTATTAGTACAGGACTATGCGTGAGCCGTGATTCAAATTTCTGTCTCATATTTTTGGTACTTTCATCATAAAAATTGTGTTTTTTTGAGAAACCACTGAGAAGATCTAAGGATTAAAGTCACTAAATAATGAAGTGCATTTGAATTTCAGACTTCATATCCTTCAGAAAATGCATACTAACACAAATCCTGTTATTCTACTAACTTTCTAAGTTTATAAGAGCAATATTTAAAATGTGTCCCTATTTTTGGGCCTTTGTCCCCCACTGATGTCAGGATTTGCCCAGATTTCTTGAGCTAAAAGGTTGAGAGGTATGATGACACATAACTGAAATGGCAAAGTCATATAGCTAAATCTTAAAGTGAAAATCATGAAAGCCTTGAATATGAAATGCATGAGCATTGCTTTTGTATTTAAATGTAGCATGTAGCATTATAACAAAAGATTTCAGAGCAAGGTTAGCTTTTCCAAAATGGTGAAAGACAGGCTTGCCCTTTTTGGAACTATTCTCTCAGTACCTGTGAGATATTTTGTATATCATCTAGAAATCTAGACAGTGGAGTTCAAATTAATAAGCACTTTAAAAGAATTGTTTACTGAAAGTGGAGAGGCACACAAGCTGTAATTAAATGTGGACATGATACCTCTTAATTTAAGCTTTTAAGTTAGCTAACATAGACTAAAGAAGTTGTTTGTGTATTAACTACCACACTAGGAGGACAGATGTAACAAACATCTATACCATTACACAAAAGTATATAACAATTACTTTTATGTGACACCATTTGTTTTTGGAGTTGTATGTGATACACTGCTGCATTGCAGCAAATATGAAAGCAATATGTGTCTTGCAAATGATGCTTAGTGTCACATATTTATCTGTGCCCCATTCTGTGATTAAAAATGGGATTTTTTTATTTATCCAGTGTAATTCATAGGTTAGTACTAAGCTAACTGCCCTTGCGAGCCATTTTAAGCCTAGTCAATTATCCCTTGTGAGACTCAAACCTTGCACCTTGTGTTTGTAAAGCAAACACCTTAACCATTAGGCCACCCTCCCAACCCTTAATCAAATCAAAAAGTCACTTTATAGTTTTAGAAGCAAATAATTTCTGTGAATCAGAAACTGAAGCATTTCAATTTCCTCTAAGAGCAGCTAGCTATTTATTTACAGACATAAAAATCTTGTGGATTCACAACAAATGGTCAAAAGACAAAAAAATGAAGACTGCATTATCTAAGAAAACTTTAAAAAATAGACTAATCACAAACACATACAAAAAATAATAGTTTTTACAGGTGGGCAAGCCCTCCTGCTCTCCTAATGTGGGGGACTGCATATCCCACATCCTCACTAATTAAATATACCAATTCCAAGATTGTACAATACATGAGAAAAAGGGAAAATTCCCCTATCTCCAGTATTCAATGATCTTTGAAGACTGTTGGTATATTGTATATATTTTATACACATTTCATGCAATAACTTGCATTTTGAGCAACGCACATTTTAAAGAATGCACTTAAACCAGCCATTATGTTCCAGGATCTTGAAGATATATATATATCCACAGAAAGTGTTTTCAGCCTTGTCAATCCTTTGTGAATGAGGGTCTGTATTTAGATGCTGAAAAGTTCAGATTTAACCTAGGGGACAAGAAGAGCAATAAATTAAACCGATTTAAACAAGTAGGGCTCAGTGCAAAAAAGCCCAAACACCTTTTGAGAATGGAAAATTCTACACAATATTATAATCATGCCAAATGATTTTTTCCAGTGTGTTCTTGTTGAAAATGATATATGCCCCCCTTATTAAGGCAGTTATTAACTTACTTTCCAGGAGAGATGACAACATGTCTCAAATTCATTAAATCCAGAAGTCTAGCTGCTAGCATTTTGTATGCAAAGAAAATGCTCCTTGTTACACACAGTGTTCCACATCAGACTTTAAGGTGTTAATTTATAAACAAAATGTTTTTGGATATTAAATTCAAAAAGAACATTTAGTGAGATAGCAATCACAATCATTCATGTTTATTCCCTCATTTTAGGAGTAATGTTTTTGTTTAGTAGCTGTTTTACCCGAAGGTCCATAAACCGATACTCTGAGAATTATTAGATCCAGTAACTGTTTCTGTTGTAAAAGCCAACAACAGCTATGTTTTTCTTCACATCAGGTGTTGAATTCCCAGGATCATGAAAACAGTCAATGAATTGTAAAATGCCTTGTGAAATGCATTTCCTTTACAGTTTCAAGGCAGCTTTGAATAATGTTTCATTTTACTTCTTTTAAGTTTTTACTTAAGAATAATAACTGTCATTAATTATATAGCTGGTGTTTGCTGTTTATATTTTAGTCAGTTTTATGTATTCATGGCTATAAGCTATAGATGGTTGTTAACTTCATATGCTAAATACATTTCCACTGTCAAAACACCATGACTGTTTTTAAAAACATTCTATACATAAACAGGTTTGACTAAGGGACTGCTCCAGTAAGGTAACATAACTGCTTTCTGGTCATTATGACTGAATTATGGAATCAAGACCCAGTTTGTTATTAGAAAACAAGGAATGAATGTTATTAGGTAACAAGGAAAGAGTTATGTGGGCATTCAAACAAAGAAGCTCACAGCTGCATCATGGGCCTATGACAAGTGCTTGCATGCCAGTAGCCCACGATGCACTTGTACAAAACGGCAGGTGTTCTAACTCACACTTGCTGAATCTTACTCAACTACTTAGCACTCCCAGCACCATACCTGTTGAAGTGTATAGCCCTACCATTGCCCTAAATCTAGCCCTAAAACTCTCATCCAGTTCTTAACCCGGGTCCTTGTTCCCTAAGCCTAAAATACCACTCCCTTCCCTAAGCCTAAATTCCCCAATTGCTCCCTAAACGTAATGCTCAAAACTCCTCCCTAAAACAAAATTTCCCAATCACTTCCTAAACCTAATCCTAAACTCCCTTCCTGCCTGCTAACCCTAAACTCCCTTCCTGCCTCCTAACCTTAAACTCCTCTCCTGCTCCATAAAATCTCATTCACACTCCCTACCCCTAAATTCCTCCTCACTCTCCTTAAAACTAAATGCCCTTCCTGCTTGTTGCCCTAGTTTACACTCACACTCCCGCTCCACAGCTGCCACACTTACCTTGCTGAAACTCAAATAATGTGCTTTGGTATGGTGCAAAAGCTGCTTGCCCCAAATCAAGTTTGTTTACAAGTGGCAGCATGTATGAGCTGCATGATGTGGGAGTCTTTGCCTTTGAGACAACGATCTTCGATCCCTTCTAATACAACCCTAAGATGTAGTATAAAGTAAAGGAAAACACTAACAAAAGCACAAAATAATCACTTTTGGTTTCTGACTTTTATGGGGCCTGCCTTCTTATGTACAGTGCTGGCCAGACTCTCATTTTCTCTTGGCATGTTTGATATTTTAATATCCCACATTCTCCTATCTCTCATCTGCTTTATCAAATGCCCATTTGTGTGACTATGGATTGGACTCGACCCAGCCCACCAACAATACCCATCTATTTTAAATGATCTGGAAAAACTTGCATAGTAACTACTGTCCTCTGATATGACTTAGGTTTATAAAGTACTACTATAAAGGCTGTAAAACTTGAGCTCTCCGTTTTGCAACTTTTCTAGTCTGACGATTTTAAAAGCAGTCTAAATCATGATGAAATTAATGAAGAACTGTAATGGGAAATGAGTCGCACCGCATCCCCAAAATATCTGCACCCCCTGCATTTTACACTGTTTATTGCACTTTAAGTTACTAATTGTTGCAAATTGTTTCTGTAGGCTACACACTAAAGTGCGCTAGCCGATTTACAGCATTTATAGCATTTACTGTCTGTTTTTTTCCTTATCTCTGTAATAAAACAAAAAAATCTCTTGTTTTCCCACTTTACTGAACTAGAGTAGTCCAGTTTCAGAGTTGCTGATCCCTGGGCTTTGTTTTAGTTCCTGTTACTGATCCATTGCCTTATTAGGAAGGAGGAAGTTTCTTTGCTTACCAGTGGGAGTGGGAAGCACTGAGCGCCTTTTGTCCGATTTGGTGAAGTTTCAGCCAGAAACTAGTAGTCCATTGGTCGTTTTGGGCCAATTCCTAGCTCCCTTCAGCCCCCTGATATAAAACACGCTAAACTGTACTGCTGATCTAACCAGCATATCCTATAACTGAAAAGTTCATCTCTACTTGATTCCCAAGTAGACTATTCTCTATCTGTAAAGCCTAGCACTTACTCCTACAGTACTTGCACCTTGATAAAGCACTCTTATTATAAATAGTACCCCACCAGCCCAAAACCCACTTCCCCCGGAGTCCTTTGAAAGTTCTTTATCTACTACTTCTAGTATGTCGAGGGATCAGTTGCTAGTGTCCTCTCCAGCTCAACTGGTGAACCTGGGAATATTGAGGCAATGTTACAATTGCCTCATGTACACAGACAATCCTCTCCTTCTCCCACAAAACACAAATACATGTGAGAGATGCAACTATACGGCCAAACTGGAGGCTGAGCTCTCTCAACATAGGACTGGCAAGACCAGACAGGAGGAGAAGGCAACCACACACAATACATACCCAGTCACACATGGTACCATCACAACTTCAAATCATACACATACTCACACAAAGACATACTCGAAGGCTCTGGTCAAAATTTACCAAAACAGCAGAGGCCACCAAAGCAGACACCCAAACAACTACCACCTCACGACCCAACACATGCAACACATAGACCACACAGTCAGAGTGTCAAACAGTCACAGCCCTTAAGGCCAAACAAAATGCCAGACACACTTGTCATTGGTGATTCCATAGTCAGGCACACTGACGTCCCGCTCACCAGACTGAGTAAGGAGAAGGTCACAGTAAGCTGCCTGTCGGGCTAGAATCCGCCACATAACGCAAGCACTCAGGTCTCTCAACAGCAGGTACAAGTGCGACTCAGTCATTGTCCACGCTGGTGTCAACGACCTGAGACGCACCTCCTTGGACTACATGAAAAGGGACGCCGAGGAGCTCTCTGATTATGTAGCCCAGGCAGGTATGACCCTGACCTTGAGCAGTATCCTACCTTCACCTAGAATGATGCCACAATACAGTGATAAGATGATCAGCTTTAATAATTGGCTTAAATTCTGGTGTCATTCAAAGGGGATCCAATGTCTGTCTGCCTGGGATGACATGCTGGACAAGCCACGCTGCTTCAAGGGACGGCTTGCACCTGTCACCCTGGGCTTCGGATATTGGCAAAGGCTCTTGCCACCCATAGTGCCTTTTTAGGCAAGGCTCAAATTCTAAACCTACCACCCTAGAACACCAAAAGGAAAAAACTAAGGGTAATGCTGCTCAATGCCAGAAGTCTCAATCTCAAGATGCACGACGAGGCCCTTCTCAATATGGAGAACATCGATGTCTGTGCTGTGACAGAAACCTGGTTCAAGGCTCCTGAGAGCACCCCAGCACTAACAGGTTTCACCTCATATCATACGTTCCGGCCCCAAAATCCGGACAACACCAAGAAAGGAGGGGGTGTCCATATTCATAAAGGACACCCACACCTCAAGGTTGGTGGCAACGCACGATGCATCGGAGACCATCCAGGTGCAATTAACCATAGGCAAGACTGCTCTGCAATTTGTAGCATGTTACAGGCCACCCTCTCAAACTCAGGAACCTCACATGGCCTTCCTGAAAACATTGGAGGGATAAATGTATCTCCAAACACCATCATACTAGGTGACTTCAACTACCCTAATATAGACTGGGAACACTACTCAAGCCCGAACACTCTAACCCAAAGATTCCTGGAGTTCATAAACTCAAATGCCATGGAACAACTAGTCACCATCCCCACAAGAGGTGAAAACATACTTGATCTCATCATCACGAACATGGGATCAAAATGTTCAACACCGAAGTATACCCCTCACTGGTGAGATCAGATCATAAACTAATCTCGCTGGAGGTCCTCATCCCGCCCCACCTGAAACAAAAAGACCACAGTGAAAAACTTCTCAAAAGCCGATTTCACACTTCTAAAACTAGTGTGGTCTCCTTTAAGGCCCCTGAGCCAGTGGTAAACATTACTCAAACCGCTGAATCACTTACAAATGCCTTCTACCAGCACCTACAGGACTGCATGGATCAGGCAATCCCAAACAAAACTAAGACTCTCTGTACCAAAGGCAAGCGTCCAGTCTGGTGGACCCCAGCCATAAACAAGCTCTACAACAAAAGGAGGAAGCTACTACAAGATAGAGCAAAATCCTTGAAAGGTAAGACACCTTTGATCATTATAAGTAAAAACTAAGAGCTCTCATAAAATCATCCAAGGCAAATTTTGAGAGAAAAATCGCCAAGGACTCTAAAGACAATCATAAGGCCTTCTTTAGCTATGTTAGAAACCTAGGAGGAAACTCCCAGATATGCTCAGAATTAGTTCAAAATGATGTGAAAATTACTGAACCTACACACATTGCTAACATACTGGCTGACAGGTTCAGTGCAAACTTCTCCCCCCTCCCAAAAGGAGAGATATCTATTCCAGAGGATTGTAGCCCCCAAACATCTCCAACGCCCAGGTGAGAACTGCCCTCACTAAGGCAAAAACACAGCATCCATGGGACGGATGGTGTCCCGGCTGTGTGCTTCATGAACTCAACGAGGAATTAAACCCACAGTTAGGACAGCTGTTTAATCTTAGCCTCACCTCAGGATATTACCCAAGGAGTGGCGCACGCGACTGTGGTCCCACTTCATAAGGCGGTGCCTCCACAGACCCTGGAAATTACCGCCCCATTAGCTTGACAAGCCTTATCTGCAAAGCCATGGAGAGGATCATAATGGAACTCATAAATAAAGACATAGGGAACTTGCAGACTTTGGATCCAACCCAGTTTGGCTTTGTCAAAGGCAGATCCTGCCTCTTAAACTTGGTTGACTTTTTCGAGACAGTCACCAAGGCCATTGATGAGGAAAGGCAGTCCATACAGCCTACCTCGACCTGGCAAAGGCCTTGACACAATACCCCACTCAGGTATCATCGAAAAACTCATCAGCTTGAATGTAAACCCATACATCACAAGATGGGTTGCAAACTGGCTAAGCGACAGAACCCACAGGGTCAGAGTTGCTGGAGCCATGTCAGACTCAAAGCCTGTCACAAGTGGTGTCCCACAAGGCTCAGTCCTGGGTCCACTCTTGTTCCAGGAGAGATGACAACATGTCTCAAATTCATTAAATCCAGAAGTCTAGCTGCTAGCATTTTGTATGCAAAGAAAATGCTCCTTGTTACACACAGTGTTCCACATCAGACTTTAAGGTGTTAATTTATAAACAAAATGTTTTTGGATATTAAATTCAAAAAGAACATTTAGTGAGATAGCAATCACAATCATTCATGTTTATTCCCTCATTTTAGGAGTAATGTTTTTGTTTAGTAGCTGTTTTACCCGAAGGTCCATAAACCGATACTCTGAGAATTATTAGATCCAGTAACTGTTTCTGTTGTAAAAGCCAACAACAGCTATGTTTTTCTTCACATCAGGTGTTGAATTCCCAGGATCATGAAAACAGTCAATGAATTGTAAAATGCCTTGTGAAATGCATTTCCTTTACAGTTTCAAGGCAGCTTTGAATAATGTTTCATTTTACTTCTTTTAAGTTTTTACTTAAGAATAATAACTGTCATTAATTATATAGCTGGTGTTTGCTGTTTATATTTTAGTCAGTTTTATGTATTCATGGCTATAAGCTATAGATGGTTGTTAACTTCATATGCTAAATACATTTCCACTGTCAAAACACCATGACTGTTTTAAAACATTCTATACATAAACAGGTTTGACTAAGGGACTGCTCCAGTAAGGTAACATAACTGCTTTCTGGTCATTATGACTGAATTATGGAATCAAGACCCAGTTTGTTATTAGAAAACAAGGAATGAATGTTATTAGGTAACAAGGAAAGAGTTATGTGGGCATTCAAACAAAGAAGCTCACAGCTGCATCATGGGCCTATGACAAGTGCTTGCATGCCAGTAGCCCACGATGCACTTGTACAAAACGGCAGGTGTTCTAACTCACACTTGCTGAATCTTACTCAACTACTTAGCACTCCCAGCACCATACCTGTTGAAGTGTATAGCCCTACCATTGCCCTAAATCTAGCCCTAAAATTCTCATCCAGTTCTTAACCCGGGTCCTTGTTCCCTAAGCCTAAAATACCACTCCCTTCCCTAAGCCTAAATTCCCCAATTGCTCCCTAAACGTAATGCTCAAAACTCCTCCCTAAAACAAAATTTCCCAATCACTTCCTAAACCTAATCCTAAACTCCCTTCCTGCCTGCTAACCCTAAACTCCCTTCCTGCCTCCTAACCTTAAACTCCTCTCCTGCTCCATAAAATCTCATTCACACTCCCTACCCTAAATTCCTCCTCACTCTCCTTAAAACTAAATGCCCTTCCTGCTTGTTGCCCTAGTTTACACTCACACTCCCGCTCCACAGCTGCCACACTTACCTTGCTGAAACTCAAATAATGTGCTTTGGTATGGTGCAAAAGCTGCTTGCCCCAAATCAAGTTTGTTTACAAGTGGCAGCATGTATGAGCTGCATGATGTGAGAGTCTTTGCCTTTGAGACAACGATCTTCGATCCCTTCTAATACAACCCTAAGATGTAGTATAAAGTAAAGGAAAACACTAACAAAAGCACAAAATAATCACTTTTGGTTTCTGACTTTTATGGGGCCTGCCTTCTTATGTACAGTGCTGGCCAGACTCTCATTTTCTCTTGGCATGTTTGATATTTTAATATCCCACATTCTCCTATCTCTCATCTGCTTTATCAAATGCCCATTTGTGTGACTATGGATTGGACTCGACCCAGCCCACCAACAACACCCATCTATTTTAAATGATCTGGAAAAACTTGCATAGTAACTACTGTCCTCTGATATGACTTAGGTTTATAAAGTACTACTATAAAGGCTGTAAAACTTGAGCTCTCCGTTTTGCAACTTTTCTAGTCTGACGATTTTAAAAGCAGTCTAAATCATGATGAAATTAATGAAGAACTGTAATGGGAAATGAGTCGCACCGCATCCCCAAAATATCTGCACCCCCTGCTAATGCTTGTCAAAATATTAATCCTTGGTGTTAGCTGTATAAACAAGAGTCCTGACTTTAATAATACTGTGATGTCTCCATGATGTATTTGCCCATGAAGTTAAATGCATTAACGGGTGTTGTGACGTTGTCAACATTCTATTTATGATGCACACTTTGACTTATACACGCTTTGCTGCTGCTGTCTGTGAGAAGTGTATGATGTGTGCATGACTATGATAAAGAAACTGAAGAAGTGGAAGATGGAGAATAGAAAAGAAAAGGTGTCGTGTAAGCTTTCTGTCGCAACCTTTATAAATAAGTATACAATAAAGATAAGTAGGAGCAGAAACGTGAAAAGAGAATGACAGGGCAATACAAAAAGACAATACAATGACAGTAAAGAAGTATTTTTTCAGTCTTATCTATTTTTTTAATATGAGCAGGTACAGCAGAAAATTAAATACCAAAGATGTTAAAGAAAACTTTATGGAAGAAGGAATAATGCAGGACAAGGTTTGTCACTAAATGTAGTATCAGTGAAACCACACCACCAGTACAGTTTCAGAGAAGTAACTCAAGTTTCTTTGTAGGGAAGTGTTGCTTCAGTTAGGATGAGGCACTGAGAACTTGGACTGCTGTATTCTTTCAAAGGCAGTTTTTCTGTAATGAAATGCCATAATTTCTACCAGTATGCCTTGGACAATTAATAATAAGGATTATATACATAACTGTGACAACATATGAAAAAAAGCATGAAGCACTTTAACAAAACATGGAACCATTGATGACGGGCTGCATTCTCAGCATGGAAGAAATACTTGTAGAAAAATTAGAGCCCTTTTATGAAATAAGGAGCAGAGGGGATTGGTGACAACCCAGATAGCGACTGTTGACAACTCTATGATAAACATCTGGCAGGACTGACAGAGATATTGGGGTACCACCCAAACTGCAAACTAGACATAGATAAAGGATAAGCTTTCTATTTCAAAATATTATATATGAGTTTCACTGGAGACAACTTTTTGTTTGAGCATAAGTAAAAAAACAAAAAACAAACTAAGGGATCACTGGTTATGACTGCATTTATGACACTGGCTGCCAAACTAGCCATCTGAAATGAAAAACTGTTACAAATAGCACTGTGTCCATATTACAGAACAAAAATCCAATTTTGAATGACTAGGCAAAATGAGAGTCATTCCAGATCTGAGGTGAGAGAATTCTTGCACGTATAAAAAGAAAGAGCTGGTTCATGGGAAGAAAACTGAAAAAAGAATGTGGGGGTAGGGATAGGTTTAGAAGGGAATGCGACTTAATAAAAAAAATCCCAACATGCAGTGCAGAAATAACAGAAAAAAACCTTCTCTAGCTACCTACAGCGCATCTATATTATCTGATCGAACATTTAGGTTAATGAATGCCTAAACGTTGAACTGGTAATATCGAAAAATTAAAACAGTGAACGGCCAATTTAATGTAGGGAATGAATTCCCTCGGCTGCAAAAAAAAAAAAAAAAATTAAACCAAAATAAAGTGGGGGGTTCGACCCCCACATCTCCCGATGGGGGGCTGTGCCCTCCACACACCCCTAGCTAAATATATCAACTCCGAGATCGCTCTACAGTGGGGAAAGGGGCAAAATCCGCATAATGGTCAAGGGAATTCTTTCCCTGCGTTAAATCGTCCGTTCTCATTTTTTTGCTTTCGCTATTACCAGATCGACTTTTAGGTATTCGCTAACCTAAACGTTCGCTCAGGTAATAGGAACCCTCTATAGCTACATGAATGTTTAACCAGACCAGGTTCTTAAGTGAATGCACAAAAACTAATAAATATCATGTCTTGTGTTTACATTTGTTGTTATGAAATATTTCCCTCATTTCTGGGTAGAGTGAAGTATCAATACGATTTATGTTTCTAGAAAGTGAGACTCAGACATTCTTAGAAATGTAGCTATTTTTACAGGAAGTTCATTATCTAATGGAATTCAAGAATCTGAGTGTAAAGGTACAGAGTTCAGTTGTATCCCTTACCTTATTTCTGTATGTGCTCAACCCTCTGCCATGCCTTCTTATCGCTCTTACAGCAAGCATGGACAAAAGCCTAATGTTTTCCACTGACCATGAATAAGTACACAGGACTTCTTCTGCTGACCAAAATATCAGTCTCACAGCATTTTTACATGGTAAGTCCTTTTATAGAGTTATTGCTTAATGAAATAAAAACAAAAATAATTAATTACTGGAATACTATAACACTTTGTTTTCCAGATTCTGGCTGGAAGTATATGAACATAAAATCCGGACAGTCTTACCTGAGATACTATCAATATCAGAGGGTGTTTTCATTGTCTCTTGCCAGGCAGATACATTGAGTGTTTGTGAGCAGATAGCCACCTGTAGTATTTTAGAAGAGAGGTTGTTCTGTTCTTGTAGGTGAGGTTGAAAACATTTCCTCAAGAAATCAGGTGGCTGTCAAGTCATAAAGCAGTTGCAGAGGAAAATAAAACAAAAAAGAGGTAGCTACAGAGTGTATGAGGAATAGAGATGGGTGTGCGGTTGGAGTCAGAATTGTTGAATGGAAGACAGAATCAAGTCAAATGTACTAGTTGCAGCTGGTCAGAGTAATCTAAATCCAAACAGGGATGCATTGGTATAACTTCCTTCCTGAGATTTGAATGCACTTTGAACTAATAATCTGGCCTGATTCATTCTTCTGATTTGTCAAAATTAACATCTATGTCTGACCAAGCATTGTTTACTTAAATGTGTGGGAGGAGTCTGACATATCATGTAGCAACTCTGAGAGAATCTTAGCTGAGTTTGCTTCATTGGATGTCACACTCTTTGACAGCTCCTACCTGTCAGTTCCTGTTACATCAGGCACTGCCATGGAGAAGGGGGAAACAGTTACATATACATAGATCAGATTCTGTACACAGGGATTGAACTGTTACACTTTTTCTGTTACACAGAGATCTCAGAGTTAGTAAATGTAAGTAGCACGGGTGTGGGAGAAATGATTATTTCATTAATGTTTATCCCCATTAAAGGGTAGTTAATAAGCTGAGATTTGGTTTCTAGACCTTCTGGCTTTGAGGGAGGATGATTCTTTTGATAGAGTAAACTCGACAGGCTTGTGCTAAGCAAGTGTACTACCTAAATTTCAGACTTAATGCTGGTAGTACAAAAATGGTTTGGAGGGCAACCTTACTATTACAAACTACAGATGGTTGTACTCCAATTAAATTCCATACTGGGTGGTGGTGCTGCGGTAGCATTGTCACCTCATAGTAAGACATTGTCCTGTTCGATTCTCAGCTAGAGCGTCTTCTGTGTAGAGACAAGCGTGAATGGGCGTACCTTCGTTGAAGGTTGTGCATCAGGGCCGGCAACTCGGCACGTAAAAATCTACTGCCAATCATTAGCAGACCGGAGTTACGCTGTGGCGACCCCTAACCGGGAAAAGACACAACAACAACATTATTATATCTCAGTATCTGTAATAGAAGACAAGTTCACCTGTTTTTCCGGACTACACAGGTGTTGCAGTAGTAACGGGTGAACTGCTGCTATTGCCACTTTCTTTTCAGTTTGCAGTTTACAGACTCTCCAGGTAAATAGCATAGATGTGCACGGCACAGGGTATCAAAACAAATGGGTGAGTGAGCAGCAAGGGTAAAGACAGCTTAACTGCTATGGGAGTGAAGATGAGGAGATGAGACAGTGATAAAATTACTTCTTTTCACAATGAATGCAATCACACTAACAACTTAAAGGTCAAAACACCCTACTGAGCAAGCATCCTAACAACAGATTGGGGAGAGGGGTTGTTGCACTCTAGAAGAATTCGGATTGCATTTTATAATCATTCTTTCATTTTATGATTGGTAAATGTTACCAACCACTTACTGTTGCCTGGAATCTACATAAAAGGGCTTTATTTATTAATAGATTGTTGGGGAAACAACTGATGGACACAGTAATCTTGGGAGAGCATGCCCCCACCATCCCTATAAATAAATTCCTTTGCTCTTTATGCAGTATCCCACTAGCTATTAACTGAATTGTGGGGACTGATAATGCATTAGAAAAAGTAATAGAAAAAAGCTGAGATTAGAAATTATAAAAAAAAATTCTGTGGATTTGTATTTAGAAAGACTATATAAATAAACATACAAGATCCCATGCTGAAAGCAAAAAAAGACATGGCAGGATATGCAAATTGCATAGAATAATAGAAAAGTGAAAACAAGTGAGTGTGTGTGTGTGTGTGTGTGTGTGTGTGTGTGTGTGTGTGTGTGTGTGTGTGTGTGTGTGAGTGTGTGTGTGTGTCCGTGAGCATGTGTGTATGCGCATGTGTGATGTGTGTTTGGGGGGTTGTCTTATGATTTGATTACATTAATAGATATGAAAATTAAGAAATGCTGTCATATTTACTGACTGCATTTGTTCACTTAGCAACATCCAAATGTCTATTAAGTACAAAATGAGGAAATGATTCAACTATATCAACAGCACAGAGTGATATTATACCTTTATATACACAATACGAACTGTTGCTAGCTTTGCTGGCATGGAGTGATAAAGCCTTGACTCTGTAGTAGGTGACCTGAGGTTGCTTAATGGCTGAGACACTTGTTGGAGGTTATGTGGAGGGGTGGAGAAGAGTGATAAGGTGGTGGGTGATGCATGCTTGGGGCAATCCCTGATATTAGATTTGCTAGTAGAGACTGAGTAACTGTTGGGGCATCAGTCTCAAGGTGTCAGCACTTATAAGAGCATTAATTAAAGAGAGGGATAGGGCGGCCACGGTGGTGCAGTGGTTAGCATTGTAGCCTCACAGCAAGAGGTTCTCCAGTTCGATCCTCGGGTGGGGTGCCTTGTGTGCAGAGTCTGCATGTCCTCCCCGTGGTCGTGTGGGTTTCCTCCCACATCCCAAAGACATGCTGCAGGTGGATTGGACACTCTAAATTGATGTGAATGTGTGCGTGCCTTCTGTGGAAGGTTGGGCGCCAGGCTGGCCACTAGACACTGTAAAATCTCCACTGCCAATCACGAGCGGACAGGTGATCTGCTGTGGCAACCCCTAACCGGGAAAAAGCCAGAAGAATTAAAGAGGGGGATACATTTATTATATTGAATGCTTCAAACATCGAAGAACAGAATATCGACCACACAACAGTGAAAGTACTGTAACTAACGTCTTTGCAACATTCCCTGCATCTTACATATGGGGGGATGCACCCCCCCACCCCCTGATAAATATATATGCCAACTCTGAGATGACAGTGGGGAAAAGGATACAAAAAAATAGTCCCTGCCATACAGCAATCTCGTGCAACATGCTACTGGGTATTCAGTGCTACTAAAAAGCTGGTAGCAACATAGTTTTGATATTGTGTGTTTCAGTCTTGTGTAGTTATTGTTCTGAACTTTGATGTTTGAAGCATTCTGTACACTGAATACACTCCTTACAGAGGTGAGAATATCCCTCACAGAAGCCTACTGCATGCCACACCCTAACCTATAGCATGCATGTATAGGGAATGTAGACAATCAATCTGCTGAGCCATCCTCTACAAGCAGCAGTGGTGACTTATAGCCTTTTTCCTCCAGTGACGTCCATCACAGTCAGTAACCAAGGGTGTTGACCTCTGCCTTGAAGGGTTAATTCTGCGTAAAGTCATATATTTCCATGGCATTGGGGAGAGGAGGTGCTCAAAGGGAGTCAAACTACCGCAGAAAAAAAATCAAACCCCAAACTGATGCTAACTAATCCGTGGGGGAAGAACATCTGGATTGATAACAGACACCTTTGAGTCACTAGGTTTGAACTGTTTTATTCATGAAGTTGACAGTAATCATGATTTTAGTTCATAGTCAGAATAATCTGGCAAGAATGAAACATGAAGTAGACCAGCAATAAGAAAAAAAAAGAAACCTCAATTCAGTAAACTGTCAGTGTGCATAACACTACTAACCTTAATTAATGTTTGAAGGCGCACTATGGCAGTGAAAGTAACAAGCTATGTCACTCCAGAGGCTGGTTAAGTTAACCACTATCATAATGTGTGGGGGTGCTATCATAACATCTGGGGGTACTATCATAATGTCGGGGGGTACAGTACTAATTAAAAGGATTATGATTAGATTGCTGATTATTACCAGTTTGTAGTGCACAGACCACATGATTACACACAAAAAAATGGTTAAATAGTATCCTGGTTATACGTTACTGTAGTAAGACCTGACCGTAACGGTGCTTCCAGATGTGTATTACAAATGTTATATGCAACAGTTCAGTACCAGGGAAGGGACATTCCTTCACTTTCAGCTGTCCCTGAATATCTTTTCTCATACATCCACTGAAGTTTATAGTTGTCTGTAAGTAACTTATTTAAATTAGGGCAGTATTTAAAAACTGTCCCTGAAATTTTCCTTACTTGCTGTCTATGCAACAGCACTTGCTAAGTGCTTTACTGGCTTTCAAAGCTGGTAAAACACCTCAGGTTTTTTTTGTAACAGGTAATATACAGAGTAGATAAAATACCATGCACTACAAAGGGTTATGCTAGGGTCTCACCAATCAAAACCCATTATCACTTGTTCCCAACATGGATGCCAAGATTCACCTCTCGACCTTCACACTTGAGACGAATTTCTTGGCATCCATGTCTTGAACTCATAATAACATGGTTACAATCAGAGACCCAGCCATAACCCTCTATATTGTGATTGAGAAATGAATTCAAGAAATTCACCGCAAGAACAAAAGTTATGACCAGCATAATTCTTTGTAATACATGGGGAGTCATAGTTGCACCTATATACTACTAGTTACTAAAAATGTAGGAGCATGAAATATCTAATGGCTTTAAAAACTGTAGCACATGCTGAGCTGCTATACAAAGGGCAGCAGAAGTAAAATGCTCTTCCAATCAGCCAACATCTTTTTGTTTTTGTTCACTTGGCAGTCCTAAATGTGTTACGGCTTTCAAAGCTGTAAGCAAGTTTCTGATGTAGTTCTCTGGTGGCTGCTATCTGCATAACATTGAGATATATTCACTGACAGCAACAAGGTTCATACTTAAGGATGTCACTGTAATAAACTTGTTATACCCAAGTTCTTATGTCTGTTATAGATAAGTTCTTATGAATGAAACAAAAAAGAGACAGATATCTGGTACAATGTATACCAATTTAAAAACTTTAATATAAGACATTTAAAATGCAAATTCCACTTTCGCAAAAGTGGAACTTGCATTTTAAGTTTCTTGTATTAAAGTTTTTAAATTGGTATATGTGGTTCTGGAGCATGCTCTCTTTTTTTGTTTTATCATTTTATATAGAATAGTCTAGTTTATTGGTGAGGCTATACTTCATTTTTACTTCTTATGAATGAACCTCGGTATAACAAAGTTATTTATTTCTCATGTATGGAATGCATTCAGCAAGGTCCATGTATTACATAATAATTTGGTTCTATTTTGTTTTAAATTTTCAATCATATACTTTATAAACTGCAAAAATGTGAAAAAAAAAAAAATATATATATATATATATATATATATATATATATATATATATATATATATGGTTTCACTTTATAATTTCAAAATGATGAAATCTTGATTTTCAGCATTTTGAGACTATAAAGTTGAATTTCAAAATGTGGAAAGTGCATAATAGCGAATTTGAATATCTCGAATTCACGGTTATGGCTTTACGTTACGTGATGTGTGGTGTTTACTTTGGATGCAGTTTGATGTGTATGGATTTGGGTGGAGTGTAGGGTAAGTGGCTGTTTTTTAAGGGTTTTGGGTGGGAGTTTGAGTGTGTGTTAGATTGTTTTTAAGTTGTATGTGTGGGTTAGGGTAGGTAGGTTAATGATGAGTGTGTAATTGTTGGATGTGTTGGTGTTTGTGTGTGTGTGTGTGTGTGTGTGTGTGTGTGTGTGTGTGTGTGTGTGTGTGTGTGTGCATGAGGGACTGTGGAATGTCTGCATATGAGTGTTCTGTCTGTTACTGTTTGTGCGATCTCGGAGTTAGTATATATAAGGGGGTGGGGGGGGTGCATGCCCCCCTGCTTTTGTGTAGTGTAAGCATTTTCGTGTTTCGTATTTTGTTTTTTTGTGTGTATTTGTTTTGTGGTTTGGGTGCTGTGGTTTGTGTGTGGTATGGTGTATGCTGTGTGTTTGGGTTTATGGTTTCGGGTTTGTGAAGTTTCGGTTTTGTACGGTTTCAGCTCTATGGTCTCTAAATGCTGAAGTTTGAGATTTCATCATTTTGAGATTATGAAGTGAAACTATATATAAATATATATATATATATATATATATATATATATATATATATATATATATATATACACGCACACACACACATATATATATATATATATATATATATATATATATATATATATATATATAATATATATATATAATATATATATATATATATATATATATATATATATACAGACATATATATATATATATATATATATATATATATATACCCTCTAACAGATGCCAATCAACCTAAGAAGTTATAGACAGAACAATTTTCAATGATTTAATGGGTAAATGCAGGTTTAGACAATGGTTGTCAAGCATTTACAGGCTGTCTCTGTCTACTGGAAACATAGGTCCTAGACCAGGGCTAAATTTTGGATTCCCCATCCACTTGGTCAAGTTACACTTGAATTGGTCTGGAAAAAAGTCTGCTTCTCATGGATGGGAAGCCTGTTTCAGAGAAGGGGTAGCCTCTGAGACAGATACGTGTTCCTCCAACATGTCCTATTTACAGTGCAGACAATTTTTAGGTCCCTAGATTGGGTAATTCTGATGCTATTTGCTTTGTCAATTTGCAACGTGTCCATCAGAGCAGGATCTGTAAGTGCATTGTAGGCTAGGCATAGATTACATCTCTGCAGTCTGTAGGAGGCCGAGTACAGTGATAGGGCTTGGAGGCAATCCATGTAGGACACGTTGTTTATGCCCAGTATTCTTTTTGTGAAGAACCTTTGTGGATGCTCCAGTTGTTATGGATCCCTTTTCATATATAAATTGATGGATTGCATTGTATTCAGTGATCGGTCTGATAAGGGCTGAGTACAATGGAACAATGACTTACTTAGACTTAGATGACATGCTTTTGCTTATACGTTGTTCAACATAGAATGATCCCCTCACAACCACATAATAGTTAAAGGCCATGTTACTGTCTACAGATGCTCTCAAATCCCTGACCACTGGGTCAGCTGTTTGGGATGTATTATAAATGTGGTAGTTTTCATGGGTAGCTGTCTTTTCAAAGGATACAATTATGTAATTCTTGGCATTAACTTTTAGACCTTGACTCTAGTACTAGTTATTAGTCTGTGTCAGGTCTTCTTGAATGGTATTTGTGTCCTAATGGGATTTTTATCAGTGCTCCTAGTTTGCAATTATCTGCAAACTTGGTCAGTCAGAGTTCCATGATGTTGGCCTTGACTTCAAAGAAGTACACGCCAAAAAAGGAGACCCCCGGCACCAAGCTTTGAGGAACTGTCGGTAAATGGCATTTTGATAGAGGTAGATTTCCGTATCTTAACTTCTTAGGTTCTATCTTTGTGCCTATTGGCTATCCAGTGGGCAATATAAGGGGTTTATAACTAATTTCATGAGTTTGTGTACAATGCCCAAGTGGGGTATTGTGTCAAATGCTTTGGCCAGGTTAAGGTAGGTAGTATTCACCACTCTGCTGTTGTTCATTACTTTGGTGACCTTCTCTAAGTTGCACTCTTGCCAGATGCCACCACACCCAAACATTGACAAGATTACCTGTACAAAAAAAAACAAAAAACACACGTATATTGAATGAAATTGAGTATTTTCAGAAGTTCATACCATTTGACTGTTACCAGACAGATTTCACTACCTTTACAGATTCAGAGATTCATAGACTGTTACTAGGCTAATGACTAGGGGGTTCTTTTAAGCCTTGCCAATTTTTCCTGAAAAGAATAATTATGTCCTGTACCCAAATAGGATATTGAGGGCCAGGCATTTATAAGCTACCTCTGTCCATAAGGGATATGAGTGCCAGGCCCGGTGTCAATTTCCTATTACCCATCCACTTGTCTAGGTTATGCTTAAACTGGGTAATAGATGAACTCAGCTTCACATGGATAGGATGGACTACAGTCAATGGGCCACATATTTGTCTCTTCAGCATGTTCTGTTTTAAGTCACAGACAAAATGCAGGTCCCTAGACCTTGTATTTCTGGGCTTTCTTAACTTACAAATATGTGGGAGATTCATAAGTGTGGGGTTTACGGATGCATTGTAAACCAGGCATAGGTCACCCCTCAGCAATCTATAGGAGACTGAGTAGAGGGAAAGAGCATTAAGGCACTCTGCATAAGGTATGTTTGTTACACCTTGTATTCTTTTTCTACAGAACCTTTGAAGTCACTCTAGTTGTTGCAAATTCCTGGTCAGGTACATACCAAACTGAGCATTGTACTCTGTGATTGGTCTGATAAGGGCAGAGTACTGTGGGATAATGAACTCTTTGGACCTAGATGCCATGCCCTTACTTATAAGTGGCACAACATAAAAGGATTTCCTCACCACTGTGCCCACCTGGTGTTTGAAAGTAAGGCTACTGTCTACATGCATACCCAGATCACTGACCACTGGGTCGACAGTGATGAGTATATTATCAACATGGTAATTAGCCAGGATGGTTGAATTCTCAAAGGGTACAATTATGCATTTCTTAGCATTGAATTTAAGGCCATGGCTTTGGCACCATTTGTTAGTCAGAGATAGACCTTCTTGAAGAACGTTAGTTTCTGCAGGGGAGTCGATGATAACCCCCAGCTTGCAATCATCTGCAAACTTAGTTAGCCATAAACATTCAGCATTTGCTTCTATTTCAGAGAAATATATGCCAAAAAGTTGCTGGCCCAGTTCTGAGACCAGGGGAACTCTGCTAATGACTGGCCTCTTGGTGGAGGCGGCCTCACCTATTTTGACCTCCTGGGTCCTATCAGTGAGCCATTTGAATATCCACTGGTGATAAAAGGGTTTATATCTAAATTAGTAAGCTTGTCTATAATGCCTGAGTAGGGTATTGTATCAGCAGCCTTGGCCAGGTTGAGGTAAGCTGTGTGCACAGTTTTGCCTTCAGCCAATGCGTTGGTGACCCTCTCAAAAAAGCCCACTGGATTTAATAGGCATGATTTTCTTTTAACTAAGCCAAACTGTGATGGGTCCAGTGTTTGCAGGTTACCTATGCACTCATTTATTATGTCCATGATGATTCTTTTCATGGCCTTATATAATGGCTGGTAAGGCTTATGGGCCTGTAGCTACCCAGATCAGTGGTTGGACCTTCTTTGTGCAGGGGAATGACTGTCACCATCTTCCTTTCCTTGGACACAAAACCTGACAGAAGGCTCCAGTTGAAAAGTTGTTCAAATGGACCAGAGAGGTCATGTTTCATGCTGTTTATTAAACATTGTGGGATATTATCAAGACTCGTATATAAATTATTGGGTCTAATTAGTTTAATAAAAGCACGTTCTAGGAATGCTGTTTTCATCATTAACCATGTTAGCAAAACTGCTTTTGGTATAAGTTTCCTTTGGGAGGACTCCCATCACACAAATGCATGCAGCTATGCACTGTGTGTCCTTGTTACTAATACAATACACTTTGATGTCACTGCAAGACGGAGCTAAGGAGAAATCCCTTGCCGTGACCAGCAGAGGAATCAGCATTTTTAATGAAGTAGCCGAAAATACTTCTTCAGACAGATGAACTTCAAACATTTACCCAACTTTCATTAACTTTACTTTATGTTTGAAAGCACTTATAGTAAATATAATTTACTAACCTATAATTTACTGTTATCTGTCATACCTAGGTGATGCTGGTTGCCTGAATACTACTAATACAGCTTCACACTGTTTTCACTGAATTTATCTTATCAAGGAGTAAAAAGTATGTGTACAGACTTAGAGGGGAATTCATAAATGTACCTCAGCATGCACAGAAATGATTTGGATTCAGAAACAGCCCTAACACAGTGCTGCACTGTGCAGTAGTATGAAGATTTGCAGAACCATGAAAGACTGGCTGTATGGCCATGCAGTATGCTAATAAGGCAGTCCTGGGGAGAGGCTAATTATCCATGTGACCTATTTCTTGGAACCACCTTCAGGAAGGCATCTCCATGCTGGCTGATTAGTGATTCATGAAACTGGTTGGCCATGTAATCAGCACTGCTTGCCCCACCACACCATTGTAATGAGCATGGCCAAAGGGCCATGTTTATCTATTGAAATGGAATGTAGTATGGGTATGGGGACGGGGGCTGAGGGGAGTCACTAGCCACCAGGGATCACTACAGGTATTGTTGATGTGAGAAGAAAACACTAGCCACCAAGGATAATACACTTGTGCCTTAATGGCACTTAAAGTACTATGGGAATCAAGGGTGGGGAGGAAACACTTGTCACCAGGGATAATACACTTGTGTGATAATGGAATTTACAACAGTACAGGGATCGGGGGGGGGGCACCGGCCACCACAGAGTACTGTAAACCTTCATGCACTAGCAGCACTTACACTAGTACAGTGATTGAGGGCCACCTCAGGGACAGGTACTGGGATTGTGATGTGTGTCTGTATGTGGGAGTGTGACTGATGGGGAAAATGCCATTGCTACATGAAGAGCAGGTAACTACCATGATATGCAGATTAGCAAAAATCTGAATGTTGCAGTAATAACTATGAGTTAGAGACATGCAAATTAGCCAATAATGAGGGCTTTCCTCATTGTAGCTAACATATCTCTAAATAACAATATATTGCCTTGGGGAGCAGGGCCTTTTCAGCTTATGCTACACCTTTCATGGATCCCTGGGTTAGTTTTTTATTGTTAAAGAATAACATTCAAGAACAACTGTCATGTATGAATTGTGTAAGCTTGTCTCTGGTCTGGGCCACAGTTGAAGATCTATGATTTATGTCAACCCAAATACCCAATTAATTAATTAATTAATTAATTACTTAATTAATTAATATATAATGCTGTTACCAAGTTCATTACATAATTTTGTTTCCTTAATAAGAGTATTATCCTTGGTGGTTAGTGTTTTCTCCCATCCTAAATCTATCTTGGTAGTACCGTAAGTGCCATTATGACATTCGAGTTTAAGGTCAGGTCAAGGAGTTCTGAGGATACCGAATTTGTTTAAATAAGCTAAGGTGGCCCAGCTGAAGAAAATTTACTATTTACTGTCTCAAACTCATGGAGCCAAATGTAAATAAATTGTGTTAAGGTAAATGGTAAGTTGCTTGTGGCCCACTATTTACAATTTTGATGTGGGAAAAGAGCTTCATCTCGTGGGCTGGAGACACCATCAAGGGAATTAGTAAAAGATTTAAGATGACATTTTAAAGTAATTAGGACAGAAGACTGGATCCCTGATCATTTTCACTTGTAGTTATTTGAGAATAGGGACAATTTGGTTATAAGGTGAGAAGGGAATTAGGAAAGTATAGGGTGCCAAGTTTCTGTGACTAGATTTGGAATGGAGCTTGATTGCTCCCACTTCAGTCTCTTCAAAAGGTGTTGCAGATGATAGAGTGGTAGGGTAGTATGCACAAGGGGTTGAAATTAGTCTTTGGTCATCTGAAATGGTTAAAGGTCAAGAAAACTAAGCTCACTAACTGGATTATATGGGTACAGGAGATTAGGGGAGTAGGTCTTGTTAAGGAAGAAATAATAAATAAAGCATACAAGTTGCCACACAAGGAATTAAGAAAGCTATGAGGGAAGTAACACAATCTTTAGCAGAGGGAATCTAGATGTTCTTATCTTAGATGCTATGTCACAAAATGTTATGTTATCGACTTTTTTTTAGGTGGAAATGCCTTTTTAAATTCTTCTATACCCCATCCGGGTAGGATGCTCTAGGGGGTCTCATCAGTCTTTTGGAGGTGTAGTCAGGAAGCTGTTGGGGATTATGCACATACATTCTGGATTTTGGACACACCCATCTCTAGATGGATTTAAGCAGAATATTCAGATGTTGTTGCAGAAGAAATGGGAGAATTTTGTCTCATTAAAGCAGGTGTTGTATATATTAGCATTCCCAGCAGGAAGAATGTTTGGGGTGCAAGTCTCTAGGCTTCTTAGCCTATTTATGATGGTCTATAAAAAAGTAATAACTAGGAAATGGAAGGCTTAAGTATTGTCATAAATTTTGAGCTGTAAAAGATTTATGAAGGAAATCAAGAGAATAGATCAGCTTTGCTGACAAAGTAGACTCCTTGGATTATTGTTGTTGGAGAGGAACTTTTTTATCTTAGTAAAGGGTTTGGTGACAATATATATATTTTTTTACTTGCTGTTGACAACCATTCAATTAGGTTTGCATTTGTGGTATTGTCTCAAGGCTGATTTGTTCCCCCATATTTTGCCAGGTGATACTGTAATCATTTTTTTATTTCACTAAATATTACTTCCTGTTTAAGTCCAAGTATTTGAACCAGGCACTGTACAAATAAATAACAATAACAGAACGTGCACAAAATATACTGAAATGACAAAACAGTATGAAATATAAACAAATCTATTAAGAGTAAAGTAACTCAAAATGGTGCATTTTTAAACATTTTTAAAACACGCTAAAGTAGGAGACCCCTGAAGCTAGTCAGGAATGAGGTTCCGTACCAGAGGTCCTTGATAACAACAATGAGTGACAGCCAAATGATTCAAGGTTACAGGGTGGAACTATCAAAAGGCTGTGAGTACTAGAACAAAGGGAACAAAGGATTTATACCCATGCAGAAGGTCTGAAGGGTAGGGTGGACTGCCTTTGTAAAGTACTAATACAACAATGGTCTAGTCTCGGAAAATTAGCAAGAATTGCTGCCTCCTCATGCCTTTGTTTATCTAACTCAGATATATTTAATGCCATTATTCTGTTATTTGAATTATGGATTAAGGAGACTTCTGCTACTATTTTCAGTCACATCCAGTTTTGCTGTTATTTTATAAAGAATTTTGAAATTTAAAAAGAAAACAAATACATTCTAAAGTGTTGATCCTTCACTAACTATGTAATTGCATTTCACTATTTTTCTTGCATTGCATACAGCTTTTTTTTTGGGAGGGGGTCATGTACACACTAATGTTTTCTTCTGCCTATTGAGCTCATCTTTGATATAAAATATTTATCATAGAGTGGTATGAATGGAATTAATGAATCCAAAACGCAGCTCAGTTCTTCCATAGGATTTTGGTTGCTGATGACACAAAACAGCCATGTTTGTGCTAAATGATTAAACTTCACATTATAGGATTCCAGTATGCCTTGTCTAAGGATACAGTGCAAGGTTCACGGAAAGATGACAGCCCACACAGTTTTGCCTTTAACATTTTAGTCCCTTTATGCTTAAAAATCGATGCTATTTACATGCATTCAATTTGTATCATTGAAACCTAAGTAAGAGATTTACCTTGTCACCCCAGTCATATACCAGTGTCCCTAGAAACACTGTCCTTTTGGCTTTATAGTTGTTTCCAGGCATATAATTATTATAGGCAGGTGCTAGGCCCAGTTGCCCATCATCACTAAGTGTTATGATACTCTGAAAGTTCAATCTACCTTTTATTTGCCTGCTTATGGAGGATGGGAACATTATTGTGCAGAAGGCTGAAACATGCTGCTATGTATTGGCCTCAAGGACAGCAGTGCATACATCAGAGACATACTGACAGCATATTACGCCACAAATTCTACTACAGGGCTATGTAAAAGTGATACAGTGTTCCCTCTAATAAGAATACAGAACTAACATTCTGCTGTTTGAACACGGCTCCTCTTACCTACATTTGGGTATTAGGAACATCTGCTGACTTTGGGACACTAAGTGCACAGCTGGAAACAAAAAATCCCGTGGCTGTGAACCAGGAAGTACTTTACACACATACACACAAATGTTTCAATCATGGGCATTAAAGCCCTTCTAGCTTGCCAATATCCCAAAACACTTGTTCCCATAATAAATGTCCAGGCTGTTCTTAAAAATATCTAAACTAGTACTTGCTTTAATGTAATTTGGTAGTCTGTTCCAAGCATCAGCTACTCTTTGACATACTCATAATAATTCTCAGTACAGACTCACATCAGACTGATCTTTTCCAGTCAGGGTGCAGTAACTTTCCAGATAGATATGTGGATCACACTCTCTCTCTCTGGCTACCACTTCATGTATAATTCAGTATTTCTGGTAATCCAGTTTTATTCACAAACTGTAGCATTGCACAGACTCTGTGCTAGTAAATCATGTCATCAGAACTTTATAACTGTGGTGTATATAAACTACATTTCAGACAAAGATGTATGAAAATAAATGGATGAAATATGAAGCTATAAAATCAGCAGCATAGGGGGAAACGCAGAGCTACTTTTTTAATAAAAGGTTGATGACTTATTGCAAAAAGCATACTGAGGAAGTAAGAGAATTCATGCATATATGGGACAGGCAGAGAAATTTCTATGATGGTAGGAAAAAATAATAATAATGTAGCTTATCCTTCAGATATGGAAATGAGTAGATTAGGTGGTCTAAGTGATCCCTTTATTCAGATTTCGAAGCCCTGTCATAGGTTCATAAGTTCATAGGTGTATACTAGGCTAATGACCACAAGAGCCTTTATAAACTTTGCCATGCAATCCAAATATGACTCACAAATTTGATTTACGTAGGGGGTGATTTACTGACTGCCTCTGTCTATCAGAGACAAATATGCCGGACCAGGCATGAATTTCCGATTTCCTATCCATTGTTCCAAGTTGCTTTTAAAGAGGGATAGGGAGGAACTCTGCTTCAAATGGATCAGTAGCCTGTTCCAGAAAAATGGGAATTCTCCGAGAAACATATCTGTCTCTCCAACATATCCTATTTATGTCACAAGCAAAATGTAGGTCTTTAATCTAGTAGTTCTGATAGAGTTTGTTTTGTGGATGTGTAAGAGGTTCATCAAAACAGGGATTCCTTGTATGCCAAGAAAACATCACCTCTCAGAAGTCTATATGATACCAAGTAAAGAGATAGGGCTTTGAGGTGATCAGCACAGGACATTGTGTTTACTCTCTGTATTCTTTTTTAAAGAACCTTTGTGGACATTTCAGTTGTTGCATGTATTTGATCAAGTAAATACTGAAGGAGGCATTATACTCTATAATGGTTCTGATGAGGGCTGAATACAGTGGTATGATGACATCTCTGGACCTAGATCTGATGCCCTTGTTTATATGATGAGCAACATAGAAGGATTTTCTTTCTACCTTGGATACATGTTAGATGAAGGGTAGGTTACTATGCATGTGAGTTCCCAGATCCCTGACAACTGAATCAGCTTTTAGAGGTGTTTAATTGATGACGTAGTTATCCAGGGTGGCTAACTTCACAAAAGGTACTGTAATGCATTTCTCAGAATTGAGTTTTAAGCCATGGCTTTGGCACCAAGCATTTGCCTGTGTTAGACCTTCCTGAAGGGTGTTTTCATCTGGAGGGGATTCAATGATTGCTACAAGTTTGCAATCATCTGAGAACTTGGTTAGGCAGAGGTCTTTGACATTCAAGAAGTGGATGACAAAGAGGAGCGGGCCTAGCACAGAGCTTTGGTTGACACCACTGGTGACCAGCCTCTTTGTGGAGGTGGCCTCACCTATTCTAACCTCCTGGATCCTACCAGGGAGCCAGTTAGTTATCCAAAGTGTTATAAAGGGGTTTATGCCTAGTTCTGTAAGTTTGTTGACAATGACTGAGTCTGATATTGTGTCAAATGCTTTAGCCAAACTTAAGTAGGCAGTATGCACCATTTTCCCCTCATTTATTGTCTTAGTGACCTTTTCAAAGAAGTTCACCAGATCCAGTAAGCATGACTTTCCTTTTGACAAGGCCAAACTGAGATGGATCTAGTGTCCAGAGAACTCCTATCTCCTTGTGATAATTTCCATGATAATTCTTTCCATGGGTTTGCAAATAAGACTAGTCAGACTAATGGGTCTGTAGTTCCCAGGATCTGTTGAAGGTCTTCCCTTATGAAGAGGGGTGACTACTAAAGTCAACCATTCACATATCACAAAGTCTGTTTTAAGACTATAGTTAAATAATAACTCCAGGGGTCCTAATAAGTAATATTTTAGACTGTTCAGGAGAGGCATCCTGGGAAGTTATCTGGGCTCATTGAGCCCGTGTTCTTGGCTTCAGTGAGTACAGCCAGTACATCCTCCCTAGTTATAGTTGGAAGGGTTGTGTTTGAGGATACATTTTTGGAGGATGGTTGTGAGTGAGAGGGGAATAAAGCTGGAACTGAATTTGTCCACTAAATGATTATCTATATTCTCAGGCTAGGTGAATGTTTCATCATTAACCACCTGTCAGCACATTACTGTGTGTTGCTCTTGAGGTTTCTGACATAGATGAAGAAGGCCTTATAGTTATTTTTCACATGGGAAGCCATCTTAACTTCATAGGTGGCTTTGCTTGACCTAATTAACCCTCTTAGTTGCCTATTTAATTCGATGAGAGAGTGTTTATCTTTATGGAAATTACCCTTCCTGATTTTGTCATATATTTTTTCCTTTTGTTGTATATCTTATACAGTTTGGGTGACTGCTCAGATATATATATTCTTGAGTGTGAGGGTGGAGTGTAGTTTTTTTTTTTATTTAGGCTTCTGGCATTGAGCAGTAACACCTTGAGGTTCAGTTGAGTTGATTTTGCTATGTTGGTAGGTTTGTCAATTTGACATTGCCTAAAAAAGGTACTATGGGGGTGGATAAAGTTCCTGTGTTATCCCCACACTTTATTTATGTTTTTAGGAAAATATATACATAGCAGATTGAAAAAGAACTCAGCTAACCTCAGTGGGGCAAGTCCCCCCTCCACCACCTCTGAAAATGCTTAGATAAAATGATTAACTCTGAGGTCACCACAGCTTGTAAAAATAAATATATTTCTGAGCTGCAGCAATTTGAGAGTTTGTGTCCAGTTTAGATGACTGTAATTTTCATCAGTACTTCACCAAAATTTGCTTCATTCAAGTAACATGATACAATATTTCAGGGTTATTTCACTTTCAGTGACCCCATTGAAAAAAAGAGTACCATTTTTGAACTCAACAACATGTGCAGTAATGATTTTTAAGCTCAGTGTATAATAGTGTTTTTATGCTGCTTATACCAATATTTGATTTACTGTTTCTAGTGAATTCCACTGTTGACATCGAGTGGTTTTGATGCATTAAGTATCACATCTGAGAGTTTGATGGGCTGCATATTGATAAATGGAGTGTTACTGAATACTCATGTTTTAGCCAATAATGTCAAATCAGTTTGAAAGATACTTTAGTATATAATGCACAATATGCTATGCAGGTGATACAGCAAAATGCATCCTGTAATATGGTCACAGCATATAGGTTTAGGTATTTTGTTTATATGCAGTTTTACAGTATAAAACAAAATATTCTGAATTATCATGCACTGTTCAAGACAGCAGGCACCTGGGTGTACTTGGTGGTATTGCAATTCTGTGGCACAATCAGCAGATCTTGGTTTCATTAGTTACCCTGACTCCTGAGCTGAGGAGTTAACTGCGGTGAAAGGACAAGATGTTGAGGGCTGAAAGATGGCTCAGCATTCACCCTAAAGAAATTGAGATGTACTGGTAGGCATCTGTGATATATTGTGGTTGTATCAATCTGTGGACTGTGAGTGGGTGTGGGCAGGGCAAAACCAAAAAATTATTCTGCTTAGCAGTTGCATAGCACTGCCCTGGGATGTCTCAGTCTTCTTCTTGGCTCTGACTCCCAGATTAGGAGATTAGGTTCACAGGGAGGGTTGACTGAAGGATATTCAGAGATTGCAGATATGTACCAGGAACAATTGATGATCAACTATGGAAAGGGGGAAAGAAAATTTTAAAACAAAAGAAAATAGTTATAGCTAATTTCTAGTCTATAAACTGTAATACGCCTTCAAGAACTTTAGCAATGTACTCATTACGAGGTTCGGTTGCTATATTTGGGTACTGTATTGCCTAGCAGACTTGAATAGTTTGAGTAGGGGTAAACAGGTAATATTTTGAGGTTTTGTCACAAATCTTCATCAGCTGGAACCTCTGGACATTTTTACAACCTTAGTATAAATCTGTATTGCTACTGTAGGGTGTATGTATCGCTATGAATTTTATCATGAATACTTGGAGTAGAAATGGAACCCACAACTTTCTAATACTCTATCCTTTTAGGCAGGCATGCAGCCTGTCACACTGTTAATCTGTGAACACTTGTCTCCATGTTACGTTATTACACCTGACCATGTCACAATGTAACTTGATTTGTATCAGTCAACATGGACTTTTAAAAGGACTACTTGCAAATGCATATTTCAGACAGTCTCTATCACAGAAGGACAAATCTGATAAAAAAATCTACTTGTAATAATGTAAGTAAAAGCTGTTTACAGCATGTGAACACCAAGGGCAATAAATATATAAGCAAATGAAAGAATTAACTAACAAAAGATAGGCAGGAAGGCAGAACTGAAAATGGAAGGATGAGAAAGAATGAAGCAAGGTGGACATGAAGGATAGACAGGAACAATCAACTAAAACTGCAGCTCAAGAAATACTTCATGAGCAAGATTTATTTTTTTTATTACAAAAATATTTACTTTGTTCTCTCTCTCTCCGTCCTTCTCTTTGCCCCCCATAGCAGACCACATGTTGCTCCTGTTGCCCCACCTCTATCTCTGTATTCCCAAAATGAAATGTTTCCCTGGATATAAACTGAAATTAAAGACTGAAGAGAAGATTGTGGCATGTAAGTGGTGTCATACTGCAGCCTTGAGGATTTTTTTTGAGCACTCCTGATTATAACCCTCCCCCGACACACACACACACACACACACACACACACACACACACACACACACACACACACACGCACACACACGCACACACACACACACACACACACACACACACACACACACACACACACACACATACAATCAAAACCTGTAGATGTCTGCTAGTTCTCCCCAAGTCCTATGTACTGATAGCAGTAATCTGTCTTGGTCATCATCAACCAAGAACATGTCAGCACCACCCAAAGCACCCTACCTTTAACAGTAGGTCATCAGCCATAGTTCCAACACATATCCATCATTCCCTGAAACACAACACTGGCACCATTATATGATTGCATGGTAACTGCACTGGCCTGAGTACCTGCCTACATGTGCACCAATCAAGAGAAAATGGAGGAATGAGAAAGAAGGCAAAGAAGATGAACAGGCAAAATGCAAATCCCTCCCTGCTATGTCCTCAGAAACCAGAGCTGCTAATTGAATTTGGTTCTCCTGGAGTTCAGCTCTGTCATTATCCCTCTGCATTGTGGAGCTGTTTCCCACAAAAGATACTGATATAAAGCTTCTAATGAAATCCCTTCAATTGTGTTTTCCATCAGTTAGAAGCAATATGCGTAGGCCAATAGGAAACTGTAAAATATGACTGTATGCATATACTGCACAGGAAGAGTTTACCCAATAACTAAATAAATGTAATTAATACTACTGAGGTAAACAACTATATGGAAGAGACCATATTTTTAGTTCTAACGGCCATGTCCATATATCAGTGCTATATTCCAGTCATCTGTAAAATACCAGATGTGGCATACAGGTGCAGTTGTTAACATTGCTGCCTCACATTGCTTCATCCTCCAGTTCATTTCTTAACTGGGGTATCTTCTGTGGTGAGTATACATGTTTCCATTGCCATCCATATCACAAAGGCATGGTATACTATGGTCATTCCTCTAAACTGCCAACAAAGGTATGTGCCATGTGTGTGACAGAAAAAAAATGTGTGTGTGTGTGTGTGTGTGTGTGTGTGTGTGTGTGTGCGTGTGTGTGTGCATATCTTTTGACAGACTGATGCCCTGTTCAGAATTTCTATGTCTTGCACCCACTAAGTGCTGGAATAGGATCCAGATCTGCCATAACCCACAGTGAATTTTGCGGGTATTGAAGAATGAAAAATTCTTATTTACCAAAAAAACCATGGAAACAGATATAATTTTTTTTCTACTTGGGATACTGAACTACAAAAGAAAAACAAAAAAAAATGTAGGTCTCTATTAGCAAATGAAAGAGAGTTCCTATTCTGATAAATATCTATGTCTCAAAGACTGGTAGAATGTGAACATGCTCAAGACCAAAATGACTGCAATAATCTATGAGTTGCCTCCATATGGCAAAATATGATTCCTTTTGTTGCAAGAACATGTGCTGAAGGACACTTATATGAACTGAAGATGAGGAAAGACCTTATGTACTGCTTCTCTGCATGTCCTAAAGTACTTGTTGTGTTTCTCTATCCTGTCCCACCTTCTCCAAGCATGTTGTATTGTCTTGCTTCATTTGGGCTGCATGTAACAGTTCCATCCTTTTCTCTGACTTCATCTTTTTCTTTTATGATTTCATTTCAATTTCTACGCATCTTAATAGCTTGTGCCTGTTCATTTACAGCTGCTATCTCTCCCAGTGTATTATGGTTACCCCATATGTAGTTATCTAATTTGGTGTTCATTTGCTTTGCCTCCATGAAGACATCTTTAATGGTTATGTTTTATTTGTTTAATTTTGGGGGCATTGAGCTCTTCATTTCCACATCACTTTGTCTCTTCTCTGTGCTTCCTCCATCTCTTTTTTGCTTTTGTGGCATTCCATGATGTCCTTTCTTCTTTTGGTAGTTATAAACGTTTACTGCAACACTTTGATTTTCCATTTTTTAGTTCTCTTGGCAGTCTTAAGCATATTATTTATTTATTTTTTTGTCATTAAACAGGGTCACAAAAGCCTGCATCTTTACATAGTTTGTGCCATACTGGAAGTCCTCAAAAATTACATTTTGAATTCTTACTTGGACATAGAACTAGTTCTTGGACCCCTGCTGCAGGGGATATTAAAAAGTGTGAAGAAAGAGGTAAGCTGATTCAAGGGGTCTCACAGATTTTTCATCTGTCCTTCTATATGTTTGCTAAGGTACTGAATGCTCCCCCTACAACATTTTTAATGCAAAATAAACAGTCCCAGTGAGCTGCTAGAAAGCAAATGTTTAAAAAGCAATGTCAGGGGTATTCTAAAAAGAAAGCAAGAACATCCCCAGGACAAAGGACAGTCTAATAAATCTAAATGACTATATAATGTATTTACAACCCCCCTCCACCCTGGCAGTCCTTTAATCCTTCCAGAAAGTCTGAACCTTCATTTCTCTCTTTGGCTAGAGTTGGCTTCAGACAGATGGGTTTTGAGAATAATCCATCAAGGCTACAGATAGCAATGGAAGTCTCCCCCCCCCACACACACACACTTCGGGTGATTCCTTTTCACCCACCAGATTAGATTCTTCTTTTCCCTCATGTGATTCAGCATGTGACTGCTCAGGGGGTGATAGAAGCTGTTCCTTCTCCTCAGTTAGGGGAAGGGTCTTATTCTAGGATGTTCCCAGCGCCAAAGAAAGATAACTCTTGGAGAATGTTTCTGGATCTTTCTTTTCTGAATCAGTTTGTAATAGTTCTACCTCTTGCTCCCTTTTTGAGTTTTCTACTGACATTAGATTTAAAAGATGCATATGTTCACAATCCTATAGATCCAGATTTCAGATGTTTCCTAAGGTCTTCTATGTCTGGATCACATTATCACTTCTCTGTATTACACTTTGGTCTCTCTACTGTTCGAACGGTATTCACAAAGTGACTGGCTCCTGTGATGGCCTACTGCAGACTGCAAGTTGTTCATATTTTTCCATATTTAGACAACTTGCTTCACTTTACAGTCTTTTTGAAAGTGTCAGGAATCCCTCATTTGATTCTCATACACTTTGACTCCTTCTCACATGATTATTTTCCTGGAGTGTCTCTTGGACAACTAAGTTCAAAAAACTTTTTTCCATTTGAAAAGAAATAGATTTTTAGATCTATTCCTGAGCCTTCCATATAAACTACTACTTCATCAAGGGACTTCCTCATGATTCTGTGTCTCAAGGCATCTATGATGACAATGATACCTCATGCAAGAGTCCACTTATGAAAAATCCAGTGGCATCTAAATCTCTTTCATCCCAGTAGCAACATCTCTGGGCTTTTCTAATTCCAGTTTTGTAACTTTTGAAAAGGGAGATTTTTGTGGTGGAGACACCAGCTTTCACAGAATCCAGATCCCCTATTCTGCCTTCCTGTTCCTGCACAGTCAGTCACAACAGATGCCTCAGAATTTGCTTGCGGAGCAGTGCCTCTGGGATAAATGTGCAGGATCTTCGAAATGAAAAGGACAGATCAAAACACATATACATAAAAGAGTTGTTAACTCTTAGAAATGCTCTTGGTTCTCTCAATCATCTATGATCTCCAGTACATCTTCAAGATGGGATGACATGACTGACAGACCACGATGCTTTGCCAGAGACGGCCTGCACCTGTCACCCCTGGGATTCCAGATACTGGCTAAGGCTCTTGTCAACCCTATAGTGCCTTTTTTAGGCAGGTTTCAACTGACAAAATTTCCACTGTAACATGTACAAGCAAGCAAAATCTGTGGGTAATGCTACTCAGTGCTAGAAGTCTAAACCTCAAAATGCACTCACTCGAGGCACTCCTTAAAATGGAGAACATCGACATCTGTGCAGTGACATAGACCTGGTTCAAGGCTCCAGAGAGCACCCCTGCAATACCAGGCTACAAGTCATACCATACCTTTTGACCACGTAACTTGGACCAAAGCACTAAAGGTGGAGGCGTGTCCATTTTCACCAAGGATATCCACACCTCTAGGCTAGTTGCCCAACATAATGCATCCGAGATTCTCCAGGTGCAACTAACACTAGGCAAGACTGCAATCCAAATTGTAGCTTACTCCAGATCCCCCACCATGCCCCATGATTCCCACACCACTTTTCTTAACATACTGGAAAGTATTAAGGTGCAACCAGATACTCTAATACTGGGCAACGATTTTTAGAATTCATAAATTCCAACTCCTTGGATCAACTTATCCATACCCCCACCAGGGGCACCAATATCTTAGACCTGGTCATTACCAACATGGGCAACTGATGCTCCACACCAGATGTCAGCTCCTCATTGGTCAGATTTGACCATATGCTAATCACCCTAGACATCCACATCCCTCCTCCAACCCCATTAAGGTAACCACCGTAAAAAACTTCTCCAAAGCCAATTTCATGCTTCTTATGACAGAAGTGGCAAACTTCACAACACCCATGCAGATGGAAAGTAGAGGTACGACTGCTGAATCTTACACCATTCCACTGTATGAACACATACATGAGTGCATGGACCATGCCATCCCAAATAGAATCAAGATGCTCTCCTCCAAAGAAAGGAAGCCAATCTGGTGGTCCCCTGCCATAAACAAACTCTACCACAGAAGGAAGAAATGGTTGCAAAAAATAGTAATATCCCATGACTGGAAGCTGAGATCCCTCATAAAATCCTCCAAAGCTAGTTACAAAAACAAAATCACCACAGATTCTAAAGACAACAACAAGGCATTCTATAGTTATGTCAAGAATCTCAATGGCAACACTCAGATCTGCTCTGACTTACAGCACAATGGCACTAAATATACAAAACCAACTAATATTACCAACATCCTGGGAGATAGGTTCAGTGTTAATTTCACCCCCTTCTCACCACTTAAAGGGCCCATCTCAATATCGGAAGAATGCCAAGTCCTGGTAATCACGGCCACACAGGTAAAACCTGCACTCTCCAAAGCCAAGAAGACAGCATCCATGGGACCAGACAACATCCCGGGCTGTGTTCTGCATGAACTACAAAACGAACTGGCACCCCACCTAAGTACCATGTTCAATCATAGTCTCACTTCAGGCTTTGTGCCTACTGAATGGCACACAGCTATGGTTATTCCACTTCACAAGGGGGGATCCACCACTGACCCTGGGAACTACCGCCACATTAGCCTGATGAGCCTGATCTGCAAGGCCATGGAACATATCATCGTGGAACTTATAAACAAAGACATAGGTAACCTTCAAACTCTGAACTCCACCCAGTTTGGGTTTCTGAAAGGTAGATCATGTCTCCTAAACCTGACTGAGTTCTTTGAAGCAGTCACCAGAGCAATGGACAAGGGTAAGGTGGTTCACACAGCCTAGCTAGACCTCACCAAGGCATTTGACACCATCCCCCACTCTGGAATCATAGATAAACCCACTAAGCTGTGCATAAATCCCTATGTCACACGATGGGTTGTAGCTGACTCCAAATCCGACTCCAGACCAGTGACAAGTGGAGTATCACAGGGTTCAGTCCTGGGTCCCCTCCAGTTTGGCATCTACTTCTCTGAAGTTCAGGCCAACACTGAGGGCCTATGGCTAACAAAGTTCGCAGATAACTGCAAACTGGGAGTCATTATTGAATCCCCAAATTATGTGGACATTCTACAAAAGGGCCTCACTGAGACAGATGCTTGGTGTCAAAGCCATGGCCTCAAGCTCAACACCAAAAAATGCATAGTCATCCCCTTTGGGAAAAACCCTGTGCCCATGAACTAAAACATAGGTGGTAGTCCACTTAACACACTGAAAGTGTGATAAGAGACCTAGGGACACAGGTGGACAGTAGTCTCTCCTTTGATAACCACATCACTACAGTAGTCAGGAAATCCTTCTATGTGGCACATCTCATCAGAAAAGGTTTCTCATCCAGAAAAAAGGAGGTCATTTTTCCTCTCTACTCATCCCTCATTAGACCTATGCCCCATTTGGTATGTACCTCACGATATTTACAACAACTGGAAAGGCCATAGAAATACCTCACAAAGAGGATCAACAGCCTCAAACAGATGCCCTATGCAGACCATCTCAAAAACCTCCAGCTCTACTCCATTGCATATCACTTACTCAGAGGCGATCTCTGCCTAACATACAAAGCCATGTCAAACCCAGAGCTGTTGAACATGCTACACTTAAAGAAATCCCAATCCTTCCAAGTCACATGCTCCAGGGACCTAAACCTTGTCACCACAATAAACAAAACATACTGGAGGATTAAGTTCCTGTCCCAGAGACTTCCCATACTCTGGAGCAGACTGCCCATTCATGTAAAGTAGAGCACCTCATTAGCCCTCTTTAAGAAATATCTCGCTGATTGAATGGGAAATAGGAAATTCACCCCATGATCATTTCTGTGGCTCTGCTCGACAGGAGCACAGGAAAATATTTTTTTTGGGTGGCAGAAGCCAGGGAATCTTTATGGCTAGGCTTATATTGGCTCTAGGATCGATAGCCTAGTACCTACCTATGAACCTATAAATGCTCATAAATATGTTGCTTTAATTTCTGTTCTGTTTTGCCTATATAACAGGCAGAACAGTCCAAATATTTAGCAGCATATACAACCCCCTTGGACCCACAATTATAGTAACCATGTATGGTAATAATTTTATCACCTAAATTGATTTTATCTCCTTCACAAACATTATAACAATTGCAGGTCCCACACTTCCTTATCGTTCTCTTATATTTTGTTTTATTAACTGCAAGAGTATCACACAAATCTTTTAAACTTCTGTCCCTTCTGTATACTACTTTAGGGGTGGTGCCCAAAATATTACTAACCTCCCTATCACTTAAAATAAATTACCAGTTTTTCCGTAATATCTGCCATGTTGTTTCACTATCATTAGAGAAGGTGGTGACAAATGCTAAATTCCTATTTTGGTCATCCAGTTTATTAATAGGATCACTAATAATGTCAACATTCACATTCTCCAAGGTGTTTAACTCTACTACCCCATCTTCCTCATGTTCATATTCATTTTATTCGGGACATGACTTTCTAATAGTGGAGAAAAAATCCCAGATTGCCTTTTATTAATCACCTCAAGGGTTATAGCCTCTACCATTTCTATAAGGTAGTCTCTATTAATGAACATTTGTCCTATAAATTGACATTCATTAATAAAATCCTCCATTAAGGTAACCATCCTTGCAGCTCGCACCATTTGTCCTTTTATCACCCCCTTCTTAACATGATATGGGTGATTACTAGAAAAGTGTAAAAATGTATTCGAATTAGTCATCTTCCTATATATATTAGCTTTCAAACACCCCATTTGACATGTCTTTTGTTAATAAAACATCCAAATATGATATACTATTTTCTTCAACCTGATATGAAAATTGTAAAAATTCAGTAGATGCATTAAGAAAATCAATAAAATCAGGTATAATATCCTTGGGACCATTCCATACAAAAAATAAATCATCTAAAAAACAAGTGTGCATGTTAATGTATATCATAAAAGGTGACTTAAATATTTATCTTCCCACATGGCCATAACTACATTAGCATAAAGGGGCCCCAAGGGCAACCCCATTGCTACCCCCTTCAGTTGTTTAAAGTAATGGCCATCATAAAATATAAAATTATTACTTAGCCATAGATCATACATTAACCAAACCAACAAAGGCTGAAACAGTCCTGCCATTCACATATACTTAGTTAACTATGTGGATGGCAGGACTGTTTCAGCGTTTGTTAATGCACTTCTGCAATAAATTTTCCAAAATACCAGTATATTTGCAACAGCATGATAAAATGGTTTATGTATGATGCATATTATGCTGTTTAAATACCTGTAATATATGTTTTATTTATTATATCTGACATCTATTATATAAGTAGTGGTTGGAACATACTAAAAATGTATTTATTTTGCTAAAGTGATAGGTTACTTTAAATCACTTGGTTTCCACTAATTACTTAATTGGAGGGAAAAGGTTGCTAGCAGGGATTGATTTAACAGTGTTTAAAATGTCTAGGCTTGTGACCGAATTTTGTGTCTAATGAAGCATAGGAGTACTACGCGAAAGTGTGTGTCTTTTGCTTGCTTGGATTTCTTACATTCACATTTTTGTAAAATAAATGCATTTTGATTAACTGCTGTACGTTTGAATGTTTCACCTTGTTTGTTTTAATATAAGTAAAAATAACAATGAAAATACTAATAGGCATATTTCAGATATAAATATTACATTTACCGCCATTAATGTTCTCTTCTTATTCCACCATATCCCAAGTAAACCTCAGATACATATTGTATGCAAAAATCTTTTGTTTCTCCAGTATGCATAGTACTTAGGCCTTAAACATACTTCATTGCCTGCCTGTATCATTTGGTCATCCCTTCGTTGACTACATATTTGTTAAGTGCTGATATAAATAAACTTAAATTCCACGGTATCAGACAACATACCAGGGGATTTATAATACAAAATAATACAAAATCAAGGACACCTAACTAAACCTCTGCCTCTCATATTAAAGAGGAAGCAGAAAAATACATCTCTGACCTATAGTGACCGGGTGTTTTGCCATCGGCTCATAACCGAGGATTAAATCAGACCCAAACAATTTCTAGCCACATTACTATGACTAATATTTTATGTAAAATTCTGAAGAAAATCATAATAACCAAAATGATTCAGTGGACCTACGTCTATTATATAAGGACAATTATGGGTAAATTAAGGGGTCATGTTTTGATTTGTATTTTATGACATTCTATGAAGAGCAAACATTACTTGGCAAAGTGCTAACACTGTGTGTTGCTTATCTTGAACTTGTTAAGGTATTCAACTCCATTCCACTTATGAGAATAACTGACAAATGAAATCACTGAATGTAAATCCATACGTAATTCAATGGGTAGAACTCTGCACAAACAACAGAGCACACAAAGTCAGGATGGGCAGTTATGGGAGTTAGCACTGGTGTCCCACAGAGCTCTGTACTGACACTACGAATTTTTGAATGAGTCTTCTAAGATATAAAAGTGGGATATGGACTCTGGATAATGAAATATGCTGATTTACTTTAATATTCTCATGCTAAGGGTATCATTATTTGGTGAAAGAGCATTTATAAAAATGTGCTCCTTCTGAAAAAGCTAGTCTGATATTAACAATAATACACTACAATTTGATCCTTCAAATATTTCTATAATATGCTGGAAACAGACAAATATGAGAAATGCTGTACTTAGCATCTATAACTGTTGAGCTCATAAAACCCATTCAAACTGTTTTTGAGTAAGTTAAGGGAAAATGAGGGAAATGTGCACGTGGCAGGCCTCAAAACTCTTTCATAAAAGGTGGGTAGGTCACCAGTATTCTCCATGCCCAGCTCAGTGCCCCGCCCTTCTCTGCCAAACACCCAAACATCATCTTTTTTTTCAGTTTCACCATTGATCTATATTGCAATTACAGTACATCTCCATCAATGGGGACATATCTTAATCACATATAGAAACCCCACACTCCTGGAGAAACATCTTCTGAAGCCTGGATTGCAAGTGGTAGACTGCTTACAAAGTATTTTTGCTACAGTTCTGAAATGTTATTCTCCTTAATGCACTTAACTTTTTTCTATGACTTGTTCCTTAAATAGTATGCTAACACAAATGGCATGATCGACATATCTGTAGATAGCCTGTAGTACCTTGAACATCCCCATTGACGCAGTGACTATGTGTGCCATTGTGCTGCTAAAAACATCTGCAGTAGTTCTAGAGTTCTGTTGCTAATTACATAAATGATATTAGGGACATTACATTTTATCCTACTGAGCTGCATGTCCTTAAATTGGCTGTTTCCATTATAACACTGTAGTCACAATTTAAGCTGTCATAATGCCATTGTATAACATATTTCTTAAAATAAGTACATAACAAAAATATCATTAGGGAGCTTAACTTACCCTAAACCCACAGGATTAGCTTCACAACTGATCATACACCCCTTTAATTTTTATTATTATACTGATGTAAATATTCTCTTCTTTTATGACTTTGCATGTTTTACAATCTGAATTTGGTTCTTGTTTCTTGCAACTACCTCCTAGATTTCATTTCCATGTCCCAGTGGTTTCCATTATAACTCAGATGCACATGTTCATACTACTTGTACCTTAAATTTAGCTTGTCTGATCTTGCGAACTAAGTATATATATCTGTTTTGGCTCATTCTTCAATTAGTACTTCTGCCTAAAACATTGGTTTCTTTATGGGCGGAACCATCACTTTTCCCCCTGTACTGCCCTTATTCCAGCTGTTGTTCACACTGGTGAGCACATGTGAGTTAAATACAGCTACTTTTTTGTGGTGTATTGTACTTTATTGCATACTTGCAGAGACATACACACACACACACACACACACACACACACACACACACACACACACACACACACACACACACACACACACACACACACACACACACACACACACACCCATACTAGTACCTCAGCAGTGTTTAATGAATATGCTGATTCTTTAAGAGTCAGGGAAGGTTTTTTTTTTTCAAATTTCACTTCTGAGTATCTGTGGTTAAAAGCACTAAATGCCATTATATAACTTAACACCACAACTGCTGTACAAATTAACAAATTGTGCACAACACTGAACCAGGCAAGCAGCTGCCCTTATAATTATCTCTGTGGCATGATGCTAGCATGAATACCACAATCTAAATCCATATGTTAACTTTATTTATTTATAGGTTTTTTTTTTTTTAGAAAAAACATGCTAAAAAAGCTTAGCTTCTTGAGCTGAAACTGATTTAGAAGATGTTATCATTCACTGTGAGAACATACAACATATGTTATAACTATTGGAGTTTGGAAAGTATGTCACGGCCAGTGCTATGTGAGGACTGCTGCAGCTCCCTATAGCATGACAGCAATATAACGCAGTTCAAAGACACGATAAAGCCACATGGAGTCCATCTCCACAGCACACACATTCACACGCATGTGCACATACTTGCTGCACTATGTACCAGCCAGCCACACACACACACACACACACACACACACACACACACACACACACACACACACATCACCTTTACGCTATATGAATTATGTTTTGCTTGCTATATCATAGCCATCAGTGGAGAAATCACAGAAATCAGCAGTCAAGTGATTTCTTTCAGGACTTTATAGGAGAGAAAGGGACATACTCATCCTGGAACTCAAAAAGAAGTAATAGTACCACATGTAACTACAAAATGGAGGAAGGGATAGAAGTTAGTGCTTGCAGGAGTGAGACACTAGCACCTAGGATAAGTGCAACTTGGATAAGTGCAATGTATGTCATTCATTCTCACTGCTGCAGTAGCCTTTAGGCTATATGGGCTCATTATCAAAGCCTATTCAGCTTGGAAGGAGGAAGGATATGTCTCCAAAATCCCTTGGAGAATGGTCCTTTTAGGTTCATATGTACATACTAGGCCAGCTGCATTTCTGGGCCATTTGAAGCCTATCCAAGTTCTCTCTCAAAGGTGTGAATCAAACCATTCAGCCGCTTTCCAATATTCCATCAAAGAAGCCAAGGCTCTAGTAGAATGTGCCTTTATCTACGTGGAATAGTTTACCATGGTGGGTATAACAAAAAGCAATAGCTGAAGAAGACCATCTGGAAATAGTCTGCGTTTTGACACAGGTTGTCCTCTCTTTGTCCCTTCTTAAGAAGTAAATAGCTGATTTGATTTTCTAAACAACTTAATAATGTCAGGATAGTACCCCAGCTACCTTTGCATATCCTGAATATGTAGAATATTTTCTCCCTGGGTCTGGGATCTGTATAGAATACTAAGAGAGTGATGCCTTGATTGAAAGTAAACTCTGAAGCAACGTTGTACATGAATGAGAGATTTGTACTTATAGAAATGCTATCCCTATGAAAAAAACAAACAGGGTTCACCCACTATGACAGCTTGCATCTCAGATATGTCAGCTCAATCAGTAGTACTGCTTTTCATGTAATGATCCTTACATTTGCCTGATGAGCAAGTTAAAATGGAGATATGGGTAACTTTTCCAGCACACGTTAAGATGCCAAGAAGGAGTGAACTGTTTATGAAGAGGTCTCAGGTGCAGAACTCCCTTCAGAAACTGTTTTACTAAAAGCAAAGAAGAAAGAGGAGGATCTATGGACCAACATGCTGAAATGGCAACAAGGCATACATTGACAGAGGAGTAAGTGAGGCCAAAGGATAGTAACTCACACAAACATTTCAGCACTAGTGGTACATAACCCCTGACTAGATCCTGGTTACTGGCTAGGCAATAACTAGAAAATCTTTTACAATTACCAGGATTTCTTAAATCCTTTGATACCTTTTGCACATCCTCATTAAAGAGGTGCTTAAAAGGTATCAGAAGTGAATCATCTATGCAGTTAATTGAAGTTGTTTGAGATCTGAGTATAAAAACTCCCCTTGTATTGTGGGAATAGGTCCAGTCTGTGAGGAAGCTAGTGGTACTTCCCCTCGGTCAGTTCCATAAGAAGACAAAAACAATGCTGCATTGGCCAAAAGGAAGTCACCACAATTATATTTGGAGAGTCCTTCTGAATCTTCAAAATTACCATAGATTTCAGTGGAAAGGATGAAAACAGAACATTCATGACCACTGGAATGAAAATGCATCTGTTTTCCATACTTGCTTGCAATGAGCACTGGAGAAAAATTTGTTTGGTTAAATGTTTTTAAAGGATGCAAACAGATCTATTTGAGTTGTTCCCTGCAAGTGGATCAATTTCTGGAAGACCTTCATTCAATTTCCATTTGTAAGGGTCTGCCCTGGTCCTGCTCAGCTTGTCTGCCACTTCATTTGGCTCTGACAGAATGTAGAATGTTTGAAGGGTTAATCAATGCTGTAAAGCTACCTTCCAAGCTATTACAGCCAGCCTGCAAAGATGTTAAGACCTGGTGCCTGCATGTGTGTTTATGTAGCACATAACTGTGCTGCTGTCTGAAGTTGCCTGTAGGGGTCCTGGGGATTACAGGTGATGAAGAAACGTCAAGTTATAGATCACAGCCAACATCTATTTGACATTTATGTGCTTTGATGTGTCTGAGCATTTCCATATGCCTTGCAATTTTATCCCTATAGAAACTGCCCCCCCAAGCAAAATATGTGGAATACATGTAGTTCACAACCGAAAAAAAAATGGAATCAAATTGCTTAAAAACACAATATTCTGTTTTATTCATACAGACAAAGAATAATACTCTGTAAAGGCTATTTGTTAGCCGAGGCACTAGGAGAATTTATTTGTCTGTATGAATAAAACAGAATATTGTGTTTTTAAGCAATTTGATTCCTGTTTTTTTTGGTTGTGGACTACAGCTTTTTGTTTGTTGATGGTTGTACATTATGAGGAATACATGTTTACAGATCAGCTTGGAACATGAGGAAAACAGGGGATATGTGGATTTGCTTCTTCCTATTGTCTGAGCGCACTAGTGCAGTTCCTTTTTGAGAGTCCAAGATTGGAATCGGAAATTAGTGGATATAAATTTTGGGTTCACATATTTTTTTTACAAACCATTGAAGTTTTCTCATATGCAACTTGAGGAATTATAGGAATCATAGAAGCCATGAGCCCTAGGATCATGAGAAAGTCTCTTGAAGAAGTCTGAGACTGATTGGAGAAGCCCAAGAAAGTTTGCAGATAAATATCCACCATCTGCTGTGTAAAAAATGTTTTTGCCAATAGGTAATAATAAATAATAATAAGGCACACTAGAAACACAGTCCTGTGTGATGGAGTCAAGGAAAATTTCTAAACATTTTTTATTTAGAACCCTAGATTTATCAGAAGAGATGAAACCTATTCTAAGGACTCTTGGCATCTCATATTATATCTTCTCAGCTCAGCTAGAATATCTACTTGCACCCACAAAAACATATCATTCAACCTGGCTGTTATCCGAGAAAAGGAACATTCCCCCAAAGGAGATGGTGAGGACCACGTTTCCTCAGAATGAGGTTACTGGGCTTGGGAATCTGCAGGAGAAAAAGCTCTGTCTCTATGTCAGAATCTTATGGCAGATTTTCTTTAGGAATGTCGGTATTCTCATTGCCCTCAGGTAAGGATTTCTGAGTACCAGGATTATCAGCCCATAGTAATTGCCTGGCTAAGGTAACAAAATCAAACAGACAACATATATTAAGATGAACATTATTTAACTTATGATCTTTTTGCAGATAAAACTTTTGTCTGTGGATTGACACGGAGAGGGCACTTCTGTCCTTTCTAGAGGTCTCTTTCCTTGGCTACCCTGAGAAACATCTCCCTGAGCGTCTTCCTGACCTAGAGAAGATGTTTCTCCCATTCCCAGATTAGACACCGGAACAGCTGAAGGAGATGTGGCTAATCCTGGTTCATGGTGGCTAAAAGGACTACACCAGAAGCCAGAGAAGCAAGTGAGTGGTCTGAGAAATGGCAAATGGCCACTACAAAGTTCACCAACCATTGATTGAGGCATTAACACATAACAAATGCATTGTGTTTCACCTCCAAATACTGGTAACCAAATAAAAAGTACTCCAGGAGTCACTAACACACAACTTTCATTTTCATATTTTCTGTTTTTTCTTTTTTTATTGAATTAAGTGCTCTCTTCCCTTATATAAAAGAGGACTTCTTCAAAACAGTTAAACAATCTCCAAGGCCTCATTTTAAAACTTTTATTTAATTATAAGATCTATTACATCATTTTAAACTGAGGCAAAACATATTTAAAATGCCAGAACCTTTTTTAAGGATAGTACATGAAAGCAATACAGAATGTATCGTAGCCACAAGTATTATGAGTACTTAATTACTATAACATACACACAAAATATTATAAACAATAACCATATAAAAATGAAAATATAAAAAAAATAAATACTGTAAATGACTTAGCTATCCTGCATGAAAGTTTGTCTCAAATAAATAACTGGTATCAAAATCATAGTCTGAAACTAAATGCTATATCGTTTGGGTGGTCATCTTCCCTGGGGAACTGCCACATTGATAATATACCCCTAAGAGTTAACCCAGTTGTTCAGGATTTGAGAAATTATGGGGACAGTGACATAACTTTTGAACAACATGTGTCTATTGCTGTAAGTAAGTGTTTCTATATTTCACAGCTTATAAAGAAAGTGATTGCGTCTAGATCTAGAGATGTCATTGTCTCCCTCTACTCAGCCATCATTAGGCCAGTCATTGAATATAACACCCTCTTTGGCATGTATCTGTCAGACACATGCAACAACTGGAATGCACGCAGTGATAATTTACTAAAAGGATACAAAGCTTAAATAACATGTCCTACGTGGACCGGTTCAAAGCCCTGTCACTATACTTGGCATCCTACAGACTGCTAAGAGGTGACCTGTGTCTAGCATACAAGGAATCCTTTGACCCATTACTTATGGATTTACTGCACATCAGTAAGTCAAATTACATCAGAAATACTTGGTCTATGAATCTAAACCTCTTCTGCAACATCAACAGAAAGTTTTGGAGGGACAGAGATATTTCACAGAGGTTACCGCTAGTGTGGAACAGACTCCCTATCCACATAAAACAAAGTTTATCTCGGTCAATTTTCAAGCACAACTTAGACCTATGGATGAGAAACAGAAAATTTATCCCAGGATTGAGCCCTGTACTACTAATAGACAGATGCTTTATCCTGTGCATGGGTCCCAACAATTTATCTATGGTATTTTCCCAGTTATTCTTATTAAGGATAATATATAATTATTAACCATGGGATGTGTAAGGTCAATCTATAACCAAATAGGAAAGGTTATTTCAAGCAGACAGAAAAAGGGAACTTGGCTTAAAATGGCCCACAAGTCAGTTAGCCTAGTACTTAGCTATGGACCTATAAAATATTTTTTCTTTGGTTACTATTGACTGAGGCTTTTTTGATTGAGCTTGCAGTGTTGGCATGAGTTCTTTGGTAATCTGTTATTTCTTTCTAGGTGTAGAGGGAGAGGAACCAACATGATGAAATAATTATCCATGCTGTAACCAAGGAGTAGGTCTCAAAGCCGTAAGAATTATTGGAATGAGTCGGTCAGATGGTAAGTTGTCAAAAGGTGTTCACAAGCAGCACACTCACCCCTACACTTACTTAGATAGTCCCATTTCAAAGTAATGCACAAGCAGCACAATCAAATCCTTTAAGAGAAAAAAAATTAAATAATAAAAGAACACTATTAAAAAAAAATGGCAGGAACTTTGTCACAAAATGTACTCAAGAAATGACACATACAATAATGACTGTAGTCTTTTTAAAACATTTCTGGACACTAAACGTTCCCAAAAAATAATGAAGGTTACCCAAGCAGTACCTTTTACTAAAAATATTGCTTCCAAACACATATGTTAGTTCAGTGCTAAAAATAGTGGTTCATATCTGGAAACTTCTGCTATTCATAAAGAATACTGGGTTTTGTAAAGGCTGAATACTGCTTAAAGTCCAAAAAAAAATATGTGTGTGTGTGTGTGTGTGTGTGTGTATATATATATATATATATATATATATATATATATATATATATATATATATTACAGGGCAACAATTCTGTGAGTGAGTGTTTTCCATGGGGGACTTTCCAGAAATGAAGCCAGAAGCTGATTGCTGCATCTTAGAAGCCTTTGAGCTGCTGCTTCTTGAGGTGGCAAGAAAGTACTGAAGAAATCTTCACTTTGACTGATGCTGGCACCCCACTGGACTAACCAATCAGCAGTCAGAGTGAAGGTGTGGGAGGGAGCCAGAGCTTTGTGAAGCTAGCTAGTTGTGCTCTGGGCAGGACACAGGTTATATAACCTAAAGGCCAATGCAGCCGTGAAAATATTGAAAATCTGCTTTTAATGGATTGGACTGCTCTGTTTGACCACTCATGACCTATTGTTTTTTGTTTCACCCTCTGTTATTTGTCTTGTGTACAGTTTATTTTTCACTCCAGCTTTACCCATTTAGTTATCTATTGTTGTACATAGCTAATGTCACCATAGTTTATGTATTGATTTCCTATTGGTTTGTCTTTACCTACAGCCAGAAGTTATGTTCTGCCTTTGTCCAATGTCTTATTGCCCACTTACTAAATTTACCATGGCAGAGAGGAATCTTTTGTCGTAGCAAAACCTTCTGTAATTAATTTCAATACCCTGTCTTTGATTACTAAAATGATTGTGTACTTTTAACTGTTGCCATTTGCATTTAAGTACCTGATTCTTGGTATACATGTGCTTTTGTGCCTGGGTAGCCTGGGTAATGGTTGAATGATGCGCTGACCAGCCCTCTTTCCTGGTTGACAAAATGAACTCTAATCTAAGCCATTTCAAGTAGTTTCATACACTTATACATGCAGTCATTTGTGACACTAATGTCCCAAATTAGAAAGTAGCAACCAAAATTTCCACTCCAATGGAGCTGGTTGTACATATCTCTTAGCGTGGGATATAGTTTGTTTCACTTTTGCAGTGGAGAGATTCCCTGGCGGATGGATCAGTTTAACAGTTTTTGGCATTACACTGTCATTAAGTTATACTCTGATCTGTATTCTCCTAGCTACAATTGTACTATTCATATGCCGAAATAAATGTCTGTAATGTTTTATTTCCAGTGTCTTTACAAGATCTGGTTGGGAAGTACAATCTACCCTTAGAAAGTTGTTTCCTTTCCTTATCCCTAAAAATGCAAATAAGGAATCTGTGATCAGCTGCCTGTGTAATTAAGAGATGAATGATATAACCCTCTAATGCTGTGCATGCCACCTACTTCAGCTAACCTTGAAAAAGAGCAGATAGTATCACACTGTTCTGTAATTAATTTTATTACTCATGAACTATTGAAAATAAAACAATTTTGCTGAGTCATTCATAAGCACAACATTTTATATGTTACATTATTTTACAAAAGATTTGTATTCACTAGTTTTGGTTACAGAAGTTGTATTTTCATCAGAAGACCTCCACACGAGTTAACAGCAAAAGCAAGTATATCTGAATCTCTGCATATTCATTTATTTTAGTTTTATAGGTTTAAGCTTGTCACTGGTTGTTTGTGGTCTTAATGTAATAACTAGAGATTAAATTGTGTTTGCACAATTTTCAGTTTTTTAATGTACTGCTCAAAAGAAATGGAATTTGCCAGGCTATATATAAATATTTCTGCTTTTGCTAAATCCCATGTCTTGTTTGTAATGGGGTCACTTTCTGAGAATTATTACAGAGATAGGAATCTTCTTCTGTTACTTTAGTATTCCAAAATTTTCCTTAACTGTGATCTCATTTTCTTCGGATCTTACAGTTTCAGGGAACACTGTCCAAAAACATTTATGTTGACGATTATTTTAGAGGTTTTTGTGTAACTTTAGATAAGCAGGACCTCTGCAAATTAAGAAAATCCATGCCAGAAAAAACATTTTGTAGTGAATTACAAAATGAATGTGGTTCAGAAAATACAATGAAAGACCAAATAAATAATAGTTTGATGATTTTTAGTGTACTGGAAGTTTTGTGTGCAGTACAGAAGTAAAATTCTATTGTATGCAGTGTATCACTGTAGTCAGAACCATAGTAGTACATTTAAGCCCAATTCACTTAGATACAGTCTGCAGTTGTGTGCCTGTCCCCTGCAGTACTGAGTAAGGTAGTAACCCAATGGAGAAATAATGCCTGAGAAAGTAAGATCTTCAGTCAGCAGTCTGAAAGAACCAGGTAGAAACACATGCTCATTGATGCATGTAGATTGCTCCATCATTTCACCTGCCTGTTGATCTCTGTTGTTGTTGCATTGTAAATGGTCTTCATGTGAAGCTATCAACACTTACGCCTTATAGCATACTTGGATTTGAGTGTGAATGATGCATAGTGTCAGATCTTCCAAATGGAGCATGTCTCAGAGCTGCGTGAGCTACACATCATGTATATTTTGACTTGCAAATGGGCAAATACAGTCTGCGTACAGATAAAAGCTGTGAGGATGCACAGGTAACAAAAGCATGGCTTCTACTCTCATGGCCAAGTATTATGATTTGCCATCCCTGTGGTAAAGCTGCAGCACTGACAGTACAGAACAGCATGAACAGTGCTTATTAGCCCCAAAAGCTTCATCCAGTTCATAGGTCATGACTGAGGACATTTACACACTACCTGACTGCTGTCAAGGAATTCTACATTCTCTACCTGTAAAGGGACATCCACACACTATCCAATATGCTGTTGCACCACAACAATTAAGATGCTGTACTCAGAACCCACCTATGAATTTTGATGCCAATGGACTTTGCTCTGAAACCAAAGATGCCCATGAATAGTTATGTTTAACTGCTGCAGAAAGTCTGAACAAAGTATCAAAGGCAGCAAGAACAGTTATAGAGCAATGATATCATTCATTTGCCTTGGCACTAACAACACACGTCAACATAAAACAAGCAGAGTTGGCAGAGTTCCCAATAGTGATGTCGTTTCTCTTTGGACTGCATCACAGATATGCAATAAATACCCCACCAACTCCAAAGAACAAAAATGGGTCTATCCAAGCTCCATTGCCACTTGAGAAAAACAGTACCATAAGCAATGGGAAGATTGAAGGAAAATACCACTGTCAATCATTTATTTTTATAGCCAGAATGTAAGGTACAGGTTAAATAGCTGGTAGCCATTTCAAAAACAAGTGCCAGCAACTAGTGGTTAATACACGCTAAGCCACAGGACACCGTTAGTTCTACAAGCCAGTATTGTGGATGTACAATGCATCATTTTATCTGGATTTGTTTCATCAGTTTTAGTGTGTGCTGCTTGTTGAGGTTGGGATGGGAAGTACTTGGATTAATTGATTAGTCTCTGTAATACAACTGACACTGGTACTTAGGTATGGCGTACAGAGAGTATGGGACATTCCTCATATCTGCAGTACCTGTACTTCACCAGGGCAGAGCACCGATCACAAATGGCCAATTTCAGTGTCAGCCTGGTAATACCAGGAAAGTCAGAATTACATTTAGTAAGGATTGCAAGAGTATTGTGAAAATGCACATCTGCAAAATGCCATTTTCAGCTAACTAGAATACAAAGAGTATCTACAATTGTAATATACATTATTTACAATAAAGGAGGACACATCTCATGTAGAAAGTGAGATTTATGGGTGAGAATTTAAGCTGCATGTTGTCTAAGTGGTAGTTATAGGATAGCTGAGCTGAGTGAAGGATGTTAGTGATTCTAAGTAGTTGGAAGGAGAAGATATATTAAGAAAATGACTGAGTGAAAAATGTAGATTGGTGCAACAGAATGTGCCATATGATGGACAGCAAAGGTGCTACTAGTAAGAGACAGAGGTAAAGAGAGAGAGGGAGGGAGAGAGAGAGGGAGGGATGTAGCTCATGTTAGCTAATATAGCTGGATGACAGGCAAATGGCATTTGGCTGATAGCAGGGGGTGGGGCTTTAGTTGAGTCCTAACTTTTGGGTAAGATCAAGTGATGCTATGAGGGGGAGACTGTATTCAAGTTGGGCGATTAGAATGCCTTTGTCTATAGCTGTTAGAGAGGTTTTAGACAGAAATGGAAAGACTTTCTTGGCCTCCTATAGGAGAAACATATTGTTTGTATAACCTTTTTAAAGTTCAAATAGTGCTCAATTCTGCTTACCTTTTATATTGTTGCATGTATATTCATATGTGATATGTTAGCTTAGAAGACTTTTTCCTTACTCTTAAGCTAAAATGTATTCACTAGTATACTCTTAAGCTAAAATGTATTTACTAGTAAAATTTGCTAAATCTTAGTAATGTACTTATGTTATTGTGTTTCTATTCTGAAGTGTGGAGCTTTTCTCCCCGGGCCTCCACTGAAAGTGGACATATATCCAGTTGGACTAGCCCGGTCAACAAATGTAAAATAAAATAAAAAATAAAAAAAAATAACCTTTTTTTTCTTGTGCATTTGAGGTGGAAGTTCAGTGATGGGTCAGGTCAAATACCAAGGTATTTAAAAGAGGTAGTATTTTCTTGAGGATGCTGTTGTGATCCTTGTTATGTAAAGAGTTTTGTGTTTTTAAGTTTTGTTTGGTGCTAGACACCTGGTGGTGTAAAAATTGGCTTTAGATGATGGTCACTGTTGATGTGATACCCTGACACAGTGAACAAAATGGGAAAAAGGGAGTTGGTACTGATGCCTGCTGAAAATCATTGTTTTGGTTTTGCTGGAGTTGAAAAAAGGCTTTTTTGTTGGAGATCCAGTGAATTATGGTTAGGAAATCTGCTTGCAAGTCTCCCTGGAGATTGAGTACTGAGTTGTTTGTTCGAAACAGTACCATGTCATCTGCATAGTAAAAGAGATGAAGTCAGTCAAGGGGAAGTTTAATTATAAAGATGGAAAATAGCTAAAGAGGAAGTATGAAACCTTGTGGTTCTTGTTTTTGAAGGCCAAGTGACTGGGAAATCAAGGTATGAGGTTTGATGGAGAAGGGGTGATTGATGAGGTAGTTTTGTAATCAAGGTATCAAACTGGGACTTATGCCTATTTGTACTAGGTGATGAAGGAGGATGTTGTGGTCAAGGAGGTCAAAGGCTTTTGTAAGGCCGATAAGAATGGAATCAGTGAGCTGGCCTGTGTCCATGGCTAGCAGTATTTAATGTGTCAGGGTTCACAGAGCTCTGAGTATGTTACTACTACACCATCAGCCATATTGTTTATGGAAACTGAGCTTATAGGTAGTGCTGTATTGGATGAGTTAAACATAAATCATTTTTAAGCAATTTGCCTGTAGTGTGACAGATAGAAATTGGCCTGTACTGGCACATTTTGATGTTTTTATACTTTCCATATATTTGGCATGATAGTTTGTGTTAGTGAATGAAAATTTATTGTGGGAGGGGTATGTGAGGAGACCATTTGTGCCTAGTGTGTTGTCAGTTCAAAGACAGAAGCTCATTTGGATGAATAATTATCCCCCCCCCCCCAAAGAGACTGCACATCATTAAAACATACTGGTCCTAGTGGCATTGATTTGCTACTTTTTAAAGCAAGATTGGGTACAGAATGCATGGAAAACTAGATCAGCAGGGGCACAAAGTAAAGCTTGCATTCAGTATTGTTGGTATGGTGTACAGGGCATTTAACCTCCAGTTGTCTGCATATGTATGCATTTAAGGTCAGTTTTTGATGAGACCACCTGTAGTACTGTTAATGTGTGCACAAGTTATATGGCTAATGGCAGGATACTGTACATTAATTTATGCCTGCATCCATCTTCCTATATTTGCAACTCCAAAACATGGAGTTTGAAAGATTTGATTAGAGCAATAGTTTAATAGCAACAGATAAGGACTATAGCTTTGGACTGTAGCCATGAAAGATGAAAACAGGGCTGTAGCATGGAAAGTATGTTGGAAAGATTAGACCTGGGCTGTGGTTTTGGACAGAAGTTCTGATCCTCTGAGTAATAACAGCATTTTGTGTGCCTTCTAGAGCAAAATGTGGGTTTTCTCAATCAAATATGTAGATTTATTCAGGTGTACTCACTCATTTGTATATGTAACAACACCCAGGTATTGCTTTTGGTATGCACTTACATAGTATCACTAGAAGGGTTAAAACAGGGTGTTGTTGTTAAATCCCCAAATCACAAGTCTTATGCAATGTATTCCATGTCTGTGAATCCTACTATATGATTGCATTAGGGAAACAATGCCAGTCATGATTTCTGCATTTGCGGAAAAGAACTTCAAAGCTGCTATGCTCCAAATGCAGTGAGAAATTTCCTGGCAAAATATCATGTAAGTAAAAACTGTGATTCTGGTAATTCTTTAAAGCATGTTTCTATTCCTATCAAGGAATTTGATCATCAGAAATTTACCAAAATTGTGCTTGAAATGAAGCTTGAGTTCTACATAAGCCTGCTTTCTTTCAGGCAAAGAGAAAAGCTATTTCTCATGTCTAGCAGATGTTTTTAAAAAGCAATTATTTTGAGTCTTATCATTTAATGGTAAAACAGATGGCTATGATTGTTAAATACCATCAGAAGATACTTAAAATGTCATATTCTCTTCAAATCTGTATGATCAAACATACCCCTAGACTCTGTACTGGCCCATTTATTCCCCACCCACCCATCAATTTAGTCATATTCATTGCAACCCACAAAATCTGCAGTCCTTCTGGAAGGAAATAACTTTCAGTAGTTCCAGGACTTTAGATGCGAGAATCTAGTTCTAGGATGGCCATCATTCCTGACAGGCTCAGTTTTTTTAGATGTTCAGCCTAACTCCTCCCCTGGTAGCTGACAAGCTGGGACCCCACTGTTCCCTCATCAGTGCATATGCATGCTTCTGTAATTATGACTTTAGCTGATGCTAAGTGTTCCATCTCTAGTCCTACATGTATCAAAATGTACATCAGATCTTATCCCTCCCCCCAGGGTGGATCAAGCATTATCACCCACTCACTCTCACCCACTCATGGCAAATCATCCAGTGCTCATGTTGTTACTTCATCCTGAGACATCTGGGTTACAGGCAGGGTTCTAATGGATGAGGGTTCAATTAATAGACTTAAACTTGTGCATTCTCAAATGGTCTATCCTAATATTCAATAAGGTATCACAGCAGATGCCTTTTCTATTTGTAATCCAGCATTTATAGGTCTGTGTGCGGTGTTTTTACTTCTCTCCCCTGTTGTAAGAATGTGGAGTTGATATATTTAAAGAGTTGTGGGAATCAGTTCTCACTCATACTTGTAATGTGTTTTCCCCTGCAAAAATACTTCAGATTATTTTCTTCAGGTTGAAACTTCCACTGTTTGTTTTCATCCAATTGAAGCTTTATCCAATAGTTGCTCGGGAAGCTCTAGTAGAAGCAACTTCATCCCACTGTACCACACAGCCAGACAAATTTTAGTTCTTTTGCTTATAAGATGTGTGAATATTTGAACTGTGGACTTATTGAGACTTGGCCTGCTCATATTAGATCTATACATTTGCAAGCATCATTTCCCTTTACACAAGAACCTAGAAATCCTTAAGGAAAGTAATATTTTTCACTGTGATGCAAGTCCTCAAAAGTAAAAGGCAGGGCCAGGCATTATAATAAGACTTAAAAGTCTTCATTGATTCAAACCTAACTTCCAATACCTACTTAAGACTGACAAGCAGAAATAGCAGAGGATAGAAACAGATTGTTACTTGATGTTTCTAAAAACTAAGATGTATGATGAATCTGCTAAAAAGACCATTTCAGTGCCATGTTAATTAGGTAATTACATTTAATTATATGCATGTAAATGTATAGACTGATGCAAATGAATAGTTAATGTCCCTCATGCTAAAATTGTGACATTTCAAATATCTCCTCCATGTTAAATCAGTGCATATATAAAAGCTGTGTATGATACAGCTTTTCTATACAAAACTCAAAATGGCTTCCATGATTGTGTTGAAAGGGCCTCTACATCCTGGAATGTTACAGCAGAAATCACAAACCTCCCTGTCTGTTGATGTGCAACTGTTAGACTGAAGCTGGAAGGTAAAGGTAAGACTAAAGAGATTATGGAAAGTCATTTACATGTGACTCAGGATAATCCTTAACAGGAAATGATAGCCTCTTTTTGACAGGAAAAGAATTCATCAGACTTTTCAAACTATTAATTTTCTCAGCCACTGTGATAAGATGAGTTCTTCTAAAAGGCTATTTAAATATTTCTATACCTAAGTTACCATGGTACTTCTACCCTACCTCTCCAGAACACACTTCTTCACTTCCATTATAATGATGTTGGCATTTACATTCTGATGTGCTGGAATCACAAAAAAATTGTTGACAATCAGCCCTGATGTCTAGATTACATCTAAGTAATGAATATTGTCCTTTTTATATCAGCATCAGTAATAACCCCTTTTTCCTAGTTTGTACATGGGGTCAGGATGTCAGATCAACACTGACCATCACATGCCAATGTTATACTGCTGGGTGGCTATCCTTATGTGAAGAGCAAGAAAAGCTTTTTGGATAAATTTCCATGTAAAAAAAATTCCAGAATAAAAGTGACACCTTTTTATTGAACCTAATGTTATAATCTTATGTAGGCTAAAATATGTGGGTAGTTAAACAGACTCAAATAATTTGAGTAAGAATGTAGTACAGGTGTTGTGTATGATACTATACTTTTTATAGTTGTAATCCAAAAAGCCCAATACTGATGGAAGAAAACCGCCACTCGTTGTCTAAACGCTCAGTTTATTCTTGCACAAAACACATCCAGCGTTTTCGCGTCCTTAATAAGGAAGCTTCTTCAGAGAAAAAACCAAATAGCGCGAGACAGCGCTTTAAATACAACATGCCCAGTACGTAAATCGTACGGGATTAGTTTATTAAAAAGAATTTAAAAAATTTAAAAAATGAACCAAGTATTTAAAAATGTATTACATTATACATGAATGTTGGACGTCAACATATTCAAATACATGACATAGAAAAAACACGTAGAAAGCACTATGTGAAAGGCTGTACAAGTGCCGCACTAATGCGCTGGCAAAAATGACAATAATTAGTTGTCCTTAAAAATAGTGAAAGTAGTGGGAAACAAAATCCCAATATAAGGCAACTCAATAGATTAAAAAGGTAGTCAATTAGAGAACTATCAAAAATACTTATACAATGTCAAATGTGTCAAAAACGGGAAAGTATGAAGAATGCATACCTTCTCATTAGACTAACATAGGTCAACTCCAAAATAAATTGAAAGCTCCGTTTTTGAGTATGAAAGGTATGTGTACTTAACCTAAAGAAGTTAACCTAGGAACAATACCAAAAGGGGTAAACTCCTTTGAAGAAAGAACCTCAGGGGTCAATGAAAGCAAAATCACCTCATGTACGATTTTAATTTTAAAAATGGTGTGATATTACAGCTGTCATTTAAGCCTGGATTTTGGAAGGCATTCGTTTTTAGTTGCCAAAGAAGTTCACGGACCTCCAAACTTAAAGAAAGGGGGCCCCCTCTATGTGATTCAGGTAGATGGTCTATACCCATAAATACAAACGAGTGGCCTGGGAATGAAACTATATGTTTCGCTAATGCATTTTCAATGTTCTTAGTTCTAATAGCATAATTGTGCTGATATATCCTGTCCCGAAACCTTCTATCAGTCTTCCCAATATAGAAGGCGGGACAGCAGGCACAATATGCTGCATAAACAATTGATTTGGTGTTGCAGTCAATCCTATGTGAAATGAAGAACTTTTTATTGCAACTACCTAGAAAACAGAAACTGCCTGTTTTAATATAAATGCAATATTTACAAAAACCACATGGGAAAGAGCCTTTTGATCTAGTTAAATTAATATTAGCCGTACTGGCTTGCAAGAGATCTTTAATGTTTTGCCCTCTCCTGAAGACAAAACGTGGTTTTTCCCCAAGTTTGTCTAATAGAAAACTATTGGTGGTTATGCACGACCAGTTCTTATTCAAAATATCACAAATCTGGCCACTGTTAACGTTAAATGTGCTGATAAAACTGTAGGCTAAGTTGTTATTAGAAACTTCAGTAATGTTAACAACACTAGTTACTGTATTTTCAACAGATGATGACTCTTCACAAGGAAGTAGCTGAATAGGTGACAGGAGGGGTTTGTAAAAACCGCTAGACCTTTTGTATACAACTTCACTAGTCAGGTCATCTATCAGAGAACTTGGGTAGCCCTTATTTAAAAAGAAATTTTTCAGATTCTCACATTCAAAAGTAAAATCTTCAAGTGAGCTACACATACGTACAGCTCTGACGAGCTGTCCTTTGACAATAGCTCTTTTTTGTCTCATAGGATGCGAGCTGAAAAAATGAAGAAATGAGTTAATATAGGTATCTTTCCTATATATAACTGAACTGAAAAACTCATTATCCTTATTTTTTGATAGTTTAACATCAAGGAAATTGATTACTTCGGTGTTAAAATTGTGGGTAAACTTCAAGAAGGTAGTAGTACTGTTTAAGTAAGTTACAAAATTGTTAGCTTCAATAGCATCACCCTTAAACAACAAGAACATATCATCCAGAAAACGGGTGTAATAGGAGATTTTGTTACTCCATTCCAGGTTGTTAATAACATACTTCCTCTCCCAAAAAGCCATTACTAAATTGGCTACCGCAGCACCACAAGGGGAGCCCATCGCTACCCCTTTTCTCTGGATGTAAACTTCATTTTCAAACAGGAAAAAGTTAGACGTCAAAATTATGTCTAACATTTCTGTGACATTGTCAATTTCATTAGGAAGGGCACCTAACTCAATCAAAAGAAGCTCAATCCATTCACAGGCCTCTAAGTGGGGAATAGATGTATATAAGTCAACAACATCTATTGTTAATAAGTTGTTACCTTTTACTTCCCCAAAGTTGTTAATATCAGTCAAAAACGACCACGAATCTTTACAAATAGTTGGTATTTGGTCAACGTACTTTCTCAGAACTGAATCTATGTATTTGGAACATGGATAAGTGACAGAGGCCCGTCCATCAATGAGGGCTCTCATAGGTGGATCCCCAAGGTTTTTGTGAACCTTGGGGATACCAAACATCAATGGTGTTCTAGGGAACAATATATCTATGTATTTAAAAGTATCCTCATCGATCCTACCATTAATGAATAGGTCACGAAAGTAACCTCTGATTCTTTTCGAGCCCACATTCATCTCATTAATGGAAGATTTATCATAGGACGGAGAGGACAAGACCTTAAACATACGTTCACAATAGTCCTGTTTCTCAAAAATGACCAACCCGCCGCCCTTATCAGGTTTTATAACCCTGACTCCAGCAAACCGTAAGGAGTTTAGGGCTGACAGTTGATCTTTGGTGATATTGAACTTATTAAAGTTAGTCCTACTTGTTTCTACCATATGTCTTATGTCGAGCTCACACATGTGCTCGAAAATTTTTAGTGTAAGATTTAATGGGGGGTTAAATTAATATTCAATAAGGTATCACAGCAGATGCCTTTTCTATTTGTAATCCAGCATTTATAGGTCTGTGTGCGGTGTTTTTACTTCTCTCCCCTGTTGTAAGAATGTGGAGTTGATATATTTAAAGAGTGGTGGGAATCAGTTCTCACTCATACTTGTAATGTGTTTTCCCCTGCAAAAATACTTTAGATTATTTTCTTCAGGTTGAAACTTCCACTGTTTGTTTTCATCCAATTGAAGCTTTATCCAATAGTTGCTCGGGAAGCTGTAGTAGAAGCAACTTCATCCCACTGTACCGCACAGCCAGACACATTTTAGTTCTTTTGCTTATAAGATGTGTGAATATTTCAACTGTGGACTTATTGAGACTTGGTCTGCTCATATTAGATCTATACATTTGCAAGCATAATTTCCCTTTACACAAGAACCTAGAAATCCTTAAGGAAAGTAATATTTTTCACTGTGATGCAAGTCCTCAAAAGTAAAAGGCAGGGCCAGGCATTATAATAAGACTTAAAAGTCTTCATTGATTCAAACCTAACTTCCAATACCTACTTAAGACTGACAAGCAGAAATAGCAGAGGATAGAAACAGATTGTTACTTGATGTTTCTAAAAACTAAGATGTATGATGAATCTGCTAAAAAGACCATTTCAATGCCATGTTAATTAGGTAATTACATTTAATTATATGCATGCAAATGTATAGACTGATGCAAATGAATAGTTAATGTCCCTCATGCTAAAATTGTGACATTTCAAATATCTCCTCCATGTTAAATCAGTGCATATATAAAAGCTGTGCATGATACAGCTTTTCTATACAAAACTCAAAATGGCTTCCATGATTGTGTTGAAAGGGCCTCTACATCCTGGAATGTTACAGCAGAAATCACAAACCTCCCTGTCTGTTGATGTGCAACTTGTTAGACTGAAGCTGGAAGGTAAAGGTAAGACTAAAGAGATTATGGAAAGTCATTTACATGTGACTCAGGATAATCCTTAACAGGAAATGATAGCCTCTTTTTGACAGGAAAAGAATTCATCAGACTTTTCAAACTGTTAATTTTCTCAGCCACTGTGATAAGATGAGTTCTTCTAAAAGGCTATTTAAGTATTTCTATACCTAAGTTACCATGGTACTTCTACCCTACCTCTCCAGAACACACTTCTTCACTTCCATTATAATGATGTTGGCATTTACATTCTGATGTGCTGGAATCACAAAAAAATTGTTGACAATCAGCCCTGATGTCTAGATTACATCTAAGTAATGAATATTGTCCTTTTTATATCAGCATCAGTAATAACCCCTTTTTCCTAGTTTGTACATGGGGTCAGGATGTCAGATCAACACTGACCATCACATGCCAATGTTATACTGCTGGGTGGCTATCCTTATGTGAAGAGCAAGAAAAGCTTTTTGGATAAATTTCCATGTAAAAAAAATTCCAGAATAAAAGTGACACCTTTTTATTGAACCTAATGTTATAATCTTATGTAGGCTAAAATATGTGGGTAGTTAAACAGACTCAAATAATTTGAGTAAGAATGTAGTACAGGTGTTGTGTATGATACTATACTTTTTATAGTTGTGATTAAACTAATGTAGCACTTGACTTATTTTTAGAAAAACAGCTCTGCTATAGGCAGTCAAGTCACAAATGCTCAAAAAAACATTGTTGTGTAGCCAGGGGATTAAATGTATTGTAGCTCATGTATGCTGCTGCTCATGCTCGAACTCAAAAATGAGACTGGGCAGTCAGCTCTGGTGAAGGAACATGACAGATTTAGGATTAGGGAGTAGGAAGGGAAAGTAAAGTTTATGCTTAGGGAGCATGAAGGGAGTTTTAGGTTTAGGGAGTAGGGTTAAATTGTAAGCTTACAGAACATGAAGGTAGTATTAGGCTCAGTGAGAGATCAGAGAATTTAGGATTAGTGAGTGGGAATAGAATTTAAGGGTTAGAGTTAGGGTTCTGGTAGGGCTATGGGAGTTATGTAGTTATGGGATGCCAAGCTAGTAGGAGTTTGATCACTTGCCCATTATACTATATGGCAATGAATATGTATATTACAAGCATACAGCATGAAAGCAAATAGTTGACTCTTGTAAAACATATTTATGCATTTTAATAATGTTGGATGGGTTTTCTTTCTTCCATTATGTGCATGTATTGTGTCTTTGAGGATGAAAACTGCCTAATGCTCTGTACTAACAATGACTCTTCAGAATCTAATTAATCTGTATTAACAAAGTTGTCAGATTACATAATTATGGTACTTTTAAACAATTAAATCAATATGATAAAGCATTAAACTTCTGTTCTATCATTTTAGTGAAACTGGAGCCTTCAATGAATCCAGGCATAAAAGACATTTGGACTGTAGAAACATACTTTTTAATGCTGGAAACTTTTATATATTTTTAAACAAATCAGTATAATGTTTAGAAAGCTGAATGTGCAGAAGCAGGAATATACATATCCATATAGTTGTTTAATTTCAAGTATATTGTACAATCTCTAAGGTTAACATTTTTATTTGATTATTCTAAAAAACACTTTGCAAAGTAAAAGAACACTTAAAAATGAAAAACTTTGCACCAAAAGCCTTACAACTTAAAATGGAAAGTTTTGTTTTTAGCTGTAATAATGTATTAGAAGCTAAAGAGTACAAGCAGCAAGTGTTTTTAAGGGCCGATCAAGTACCTGGTTTAAACGGGAATATAAACTTGAAACTCTGTTAAGATTAAGAGTAAAGTATTCTTAAATGAATTCACATTGGGTATTTTGTATTAGGCATATACATAATGTTTTTCACAATGCTCAGATTTGTTTTGAATGTGGTGTGATTTTAAATCTTAATTAGACAAATGAGATTGATTAACAGGATGTGATATAATGCTTTGAGGGTCACTTAAATGTATGAAGTGAATATGGATGTATTTTCTGATGAAGTTCCATTTGATTAAACAGGAATGAAAGCACTAAAGATTGGTGCAGTCTGTGGTTTTCCATTGAAGTTGTGAGGCTTTTGGTGCAAAGTTTTTCATTTTTAATTGATTATTTAAATGTTTTGTCAATGCACTGTTTTCCATTGTATTAAACTAGCAAACTAACACTTTCAATACAGATGCCAGAGCATGACTGTATATTCAGAAAAAAATATCCCTCTGTTATCTTATAATACAATATGATGCTGAAACACAATTCTGGATTTATTTGCATATCAATGGAATTCTGGGCATTTTTATTATGAATTTTGCTTTTCAGTAGCAGTGTAGTTGACTTATATACATACTGTTTTGCAAAAGTATAATTTTAATTAAGCTCAAGCTATCTACAAATGTAAATAATATTCTAATTTAAAAAAATATCTACCTCTCTCTCTCCCCATTCAAACAAGTATAATAAAGAAATTGCTAAGCCAACAAAAAACCACAACCTTTGCCACTGACAAGCTGCTGAAAAACTACCTCAAATTAGCAGCCGATGTCATCTGCTACCCAGTTTCAATACTGATCAATAGATCTATCACCGAACAGTATGTACCTAATATCTGGAAAGCTTCCTACGTAATCCCACTCCCCAAAGGAGCCTCCTCACTAGAACTATCTAACTATAGGCCAATATCTATACTATCCCCTTTCTAAAATCTTAGAAAAGCGCCTCCACTCTCAACCGATGCAACACCTACTGTCTAATAAGCTCCTTTCCTACACACAGCATGGATTTTGACCAGGCCATAGTACCACCACAGTCCTGCTCAAATTTACCAATACTGTCAACCAACTAAAAAACAATGGCCAAATGGTGGCCTCAATATTTTTTGACATGTCAAAGGCATTTGACACAGTGTGCCATGAACAACTCCCACATTAAAATAGGTTCCCTTTACAGAATAAAACCTTTGTTAACAAACTGTTCCAGACAAGCTATTGCCAGGACCCACCTGCTACCCACTTTACTCTACGCCTCCCCTATATTTACTAACCTCAAAAAATCAGACTTAAGCAAAGTTGAATCATGCTACCATAAGATAGTCAGATTTGCTGCTAACCTGCCCCACAAAACTCATCATTGTCTTGCTCTGAAATAACTCAAATGGCTAGAGCTGCCCATCCTACTAACCCTAAACCAACTTACCATAGCCCATTCCACAGTTTACCTACTGGACAAATGTCCATCCTTACAGAACTTAGTACAACCCCACCTCAATAGCAGGACTCTATTATCCTCAAAAAATTAGTATTCGAAGTTACAAAATTCAACAACAGCTGTGGAGACTCACTATAGTCTAACTACATAACTAAATCACGGAACTCCACCCCCCAGAACATACTAAACACAGCAAACTTAACGCATTTCAAAAAACTGCTAAAATCCTACCTAAATGACAACTGGTTATGCTCCTGCTCCTCACCAGGCTGAACCCATTTCTCCCCTCCTCACCCTCTCTCTTCTTATTCTCCCCTTTCACTATATCTCTATGCTTACTGAATACCTTACTTACTCCCACCCTCACCCTCTCTCTCCCTACTCTCCACTTTCAATATATCTCTATTTGCTTACTGATCCCATGTGATTATACATATAACAACATTAAGCATAACAATTTACAGTACCAAGCAGGTATATCTGAGACACTACTCCATTGTATAAGTTGTTGTATCTGTGAGACACTACTCCATTGAATGATTTCTTGATACTAAGTGTAGCTGTCAAAATATGTGTTTCTAAGTGATCCTGTTAGCTTTATTATGGACTTGAACTGTGATAATATGTTATTATGTGATTTATTATTATCATTTCTCTGATTGTTTCACAGTTGTTTAAAATACTGATTGTTATGTTGGTGTTATGTGAAGCTTTTCTCCCCAGACCTTCGCTGAAAATGGGCATATGTGCCCAATTGGACTTCCCTGGTAAATAAATGTTAATTAATTAATTATTTAATAAATTAAATCTTTAAGATTTGCATAATTAACTTTAATAATATTATTTAAGTTTTAGATAATGTAATTCTCAGATATTTTATTGTTTTACAAAACATCAACATTTGTATATGACTACTAACAATTGTGTTATGATTTATTAGTATAGTATTTGTCTCTTTCTCATTAAAGTTTAGTTTAGAGGCTTTTGCATAACCTTTCAATGTATGATTCACCAGTATTATGAATGAGTTGGAATCAGATAATGTAAATAATATGTTGTCTGCAAACAATGATATTTTTGAGTTGCATTCACTTTATACATCAAAAGCTTCAATTTTATTATATTGCTTGATGAGTTTCGCTAGTGGTTCAATAACTAAAGCAATCTATGAGAAGCAAAAGGGAACAACCCTGTTTAGTTCCCTTTGTTGTTATTAGTTGAGAGACATATACTCTTTTTTCACTGTATCTCAATAAAACGTTGCATAATGTTTTTATTAATATTATGCGAGAATCTAGAAAACTGAATGCATCCAGAGTCTTAAATCCATATTGCTAATCTAGAGAATGAAAGGCCTTTTTGATACCTAAACTAATTACTTCCAAAATCTCTGTTTTAATATCCATATAATCAATTCTTGATATCATTATTTTAATATTATTTTGTGTTTGCCTTCTAAAAATAAATCATGTATCCAGTACATAGTGGCAAGGGCAGAAAATCTATTTTGATAATCCTTTGTTTCCACTGCAAACATTCTCTTCGTGTTACTAAATAAAACTATAGCTTTAGACATTTCTCTTTAATTGGTAAATGTACTTGAATTTTAAAATCTTTGAAACCAAATTTCTGTGTATTTATTTCTAGTAAGTGAGTTTCTTGGAAAAATATAATAGCTATATTATCAGCCTTATGAAATATGATCAAGCTTCCCCATTTTGCAACCAGCGCTGAAGCTGTTAATATTTAAAGATGAGAATGATAATAGAGTTATCTCCATTTTCACGTTGTGCTATCCTCTGTCTTCAATATATACTATTATAAATACAGTTTATACATGAAATGATCTTGAGTATTTTAAGGACACACTGAAAGGCACACTTCAAGTTACCATGTTAACAAAAACAGTTTTCTAACGCCTTCATAGAAAACATAAGTTCCTAGTTCAGTTAAGAAATTCTAATCAAACTATCCATTAACCTTCTTAACTCAATACTTCTTACCTAGCTAACCAATAAACTGTATAATCTCATATACATCTACTGTTGTTGTTCGTCTTTTCCTGGTTAGGGGTTGCTACAGCGGAACTCCGGTCCACTAATGATTGGCAGTAGATTTTTTTACGGGTGCCGAGGTACCAGCTTGATGCCCAACCTTCAACAAAGGCACACCCATTCTACACATGTCTTTCGAATGCTACTCGACCACGGGGAGGACATGCAGACTCCACACACACGGCGCTCCAGCCGAGAATCGAATGGGAGAACCTCTTGCTGTGAGGCAACAATGCTACTGCTGCACCACCACGGCTTACAAAAAATGAAAAATAATTGATTGGTGCAACATAAAGGAATAGATTACTTGGTATCTCTTAAAAGGAAAAGCATATGATTCATGTAAACATTAATAAGCATCAGATCTAAAGCTTAGACAAAAGAAAAGGAAGGAACTGAAAAGAGAAGAGAAACTAAAAAAAAAAAAAAGAAATAAAGAAACATTATATACGTTTTTCTTCAACTAAGCCTGGAATTAGCATATGTATGCTTACACTACTATATCATTGTGGTCACATTCATCCTTTATAGTATGTTTCAGTAACATGTCATAATATTTTGAGTATAAAAAATGAGAAATGCTTACCAAATATCTTTCTCTGAAGTTATATGTTTCCATTTCCAACTTATATCACCTCTTGTGACAGTCTAACAAGAATCTTTGCAGGAAGACTCATGTGGGCCATCTAAATGTTCATAAAATTGTCTGAAATCTCATAACATCAAATATAAAGTATTTGAACGTAACCTGATTTCCAATCAAAACAGGAAATCTCAAATGGCATAATGTCACTCCAAAGATGTTGAATATCCTCTTTGCTGAACAGGCAACACAGGAGTTTCACATGCACTAATATATTAGCAGCAGCTATAGCCTTAGCTGAATGTATTAATTTGCAATCATTGTAAATCATCAGCTTTGGAACATTGACAAATAGGTGAGCATGTAAAGAAGCAGACAGCAACTGTTATAAACATTAATACCTCCATAAGTAAATACATAAATAACACTGATGACTACCTCCTGCACTACTTGCCTACAATCACACCATACATAAATAGCGAAATAATAAAAAAGAAATAAAGAGCATGTGTAAGCTCAGTTCATATGATGACTAGCGACCAAGTCCGCAGTTCGCATCGGTGGTCATAATATTGAATGCCTTTAAGTATGTATAACATTAAAACAAAAATATTAAGGAGAATACAGGAAACCAAACCACTCAGACTTCAGGTGGAAATCTGTAACTTTAACCACTAGGTTAACAAGCAGCACATGAGGCTTCCTGTAATAATTCTTGTTAAACTACTGCAGTATATGCTTTCTGGTGCCACCTTGTGTCATTAATAATGTCTTTTCAATGTTCTGAAGCTGCTGATTCTTTGCCTATTCATCAGAGAGGATATCTGACAGCTTTGAAATGATGTTATGTTATTCAAGGTTTCGTGCTTTGATTGGAAATTTGGAAGCTATATTTTGAAATACTAGTTGCAAGATAAAAGAACTATATATATATATATATATATATATATATATATATATATATATATATATATAAGGATGTACTTCAGTCTATCGAATTTCACATAATCGAAATTTAAAAGAATGTAATGAAAATATCGGAACCGCACATGAACGAATGTTTACAATGCTGAAAGTCGATGACCAAAAAAACAGCCACTCCATTTAAACACATAATTTCAAAACAAAATCTACCCTTTGTACATTTTTGCAGGGGAGCAAGCCCCCATGCACCTCCTCACCCCCTGCAAATTATGTATACCAACTCCGAGATCACACTACAGTGGGAAACGGGTAAATTTCTCGATCCTCACTGTACCTTGATCTCCATTCAGAAGCTCCGAGTGGTGTGTGACATCCGCAGCTGTTTTTTTATTCCTGTGACTTTCAGCATTGTAAACTATCGTTCATGTGAGATTTCAATCTTTTTATATCATTCTTTTTGATTTTGATTGTGTGAAAATTCGATACACTGAAGTAGACCCACAATATATACATTTTATACGTACAATATGGCAGAAAAAATAGAATAGATGAATATTAATGTATTATCAAATCTCATTTAACCATTAACATTTCCTTTCTTCCTTTTTTCAACTCTCCATTAGATCCTCAACCCTCTGCTCCATTCAGTTTTCTTCTAATAGGATTGTCAAGCAAGCTACAGACGTAAATTTGAACATACAGGTAACATCACTCTCATTATAATGTTAAATTAATTACACTATAGATAAATCGTTTTGTGTAACAAGATACGTGTCACAATATGCAGATAAAGAGATTAACAAATAAAAGTAATCTTAACTTTACATCATCATAGCATCTAAAAACAAAACCCAAGTTATTTATAAAAAGAGATAACTCTTAATAAAAGTCTGTGCAACATCATCATCTCACAGGTATAAACTCAAATACATTCATTTAGGACATTTCATATTATGGAATCTAATGGGAGATTAAGTTAAACATCTTCTTCTTTTGGCTTTTTCCTGGTTAGGGGTCACCACAGTGGATCACCTGTCCGCTCATGATTGGCAGTGGAGTTTTATGGTGTTGAGTTGCCAGCCCAGCGTCCAACCTTCCACAGAAGGCGCACACATGCACGCACTTACGCCTAGGGACAATTTAGAGTGTCCAATCCACCTACAGCATGTCTTTGGGATGTGGTAGGAAACTGGAGAAAACCCACACGACCACAGGGAGGACATGCAGACTCCACACAGAAGGTACCCCAGCTGAGGATCAAACCGATGAACCTCTTGCTGTGAGGTGGGAACACTAACTGCTGCAACACCTTGGCCGCCCAGATTAAGTTAAGCATATATCAATTATATTTTGATTTCATAAGCAATACCACAAGTACTATTAGACATGTACATGCATCCATCTTTTTATTTTTCCTTTAGCATTGAAATTTCAATACGTAAATGCTAGTTTTACTGCTATCTCTTTTTCAACATTTGGACAGTGACAGAAAACGCAGTATGCATACACTGTTCAGCAAAAGCAAGGAAATTCTGCTATCTACCCACATATCTGACCTCATGACTTCAAAGAAGAAAATGCATGCACTAAGTTACATGTTAATACGGGTTATTCAGAAATATGAAGTTCATATTGTTAAATGAGACAGCAAAGTGAGTGGTGACACTTAGGGACAGGGTGATTCACAGACATATGTAGTACTATGACACTGTGGGAGAAGTAAAGTCGTATTCTTGGTATGCAAATGAATGCACAATTACATACAAATGAGCACATGCATGCAAATGAGATTCACTGAATAGGTAAAAGATGAGCTCAAACATGACAGAATCATTCATAGGCACATAAATCCCACACTATGAGACACAGTGCTTATCCTTTCTGAATGCCAGAATTTCTTGGAACACAGGATCTTCACATGCGCTAATATACTAGGAATAGCAATGGCTTTAGCTGAACAAATGTTAGTAGTGTGCTTAAAGATAGAGTCCTCGGTGTTGCATTTTGTCACTCTCTGCATTACAGATAGGTCCCCCAGGGGCTCACATACCAGGACATTGACAGCTGCTATGGTGTAGCCAGATACACCATACAGGAGTTAGTAAATAAGTGTCATCCACAGTCAAGGGGGATGTGTGGACTGCTCATTCCTCTGGACATGAAGGTTTGTATGGCATTATGGCAGCGCCAACTTTACCACTCCCCCCCCCCAGGGCGCTATCACAATACCAGAAGAAAACCTGCTACCCACCATTTCTGTGGCACAGGTAAAAGCTGCATTGTCCAAAGCCAAGAATACAGCATCCTTGGAACCTGATAATATCCCTGTCTGCATCCTAGATGAGCTACAAAATGAACTGGCTATGTCCCTAATGAATGGTGCACTGCTACAGTCATCCCGCTCCATAAAGGGGGAGTAACTACAGACCCTGGGAAGTGTCACCCCATTAGCCTGACGAGTCTGGTATGCAAAGCTATGGAGCACATTATCATGGACCTGCTTAACAAAGACATAGGCAATCTCCAAACTCTTGACCCCCACACAGTTTGGCTTTGTCAAGGAGAGATCCTGTCTGCTGAACCTGGTTGACTGCTTCAAGGCAGTCAACAAGGCTGTGGATGAGGGTAAGGCAGTGCATACAGCCTACCGCAACCTGGCCGAGGCCTTTGATACCATTTCCCACTCAGGTAGCATAGATAAACTCACCAAACTAGGCATCAATTCTTACATCACTAGGTGGGTTGCAAACTGGCTCAAAGACAGGACCCACAGAGTGAAAGTTGCTAATTCCAAGTCAGACTGTCAACCAGTCACAAGTGGAGTCCCACAGGGCATGGTCCTGGGCCCTCTCCTGTTTTGCATCTACTTCTCAAAAGTCCAGACCAGCACAAAAGTACTCTGGCTGACCAAGTTCACTGATGACTGCAAGCTAGGAGTCATTATCAACTCCCCAAGTGATGCAGACATCCTACAAAAGGGCCTCTCTGAGACCAATGACTGGTATTGGAACCATGGCCTGAAGCTTAAAGCCAAAAAATGCGTTATCATCCTCTTTGGAAAAAAACTAATTTCCCACGAATTACCACATTGATGGGAGCCCACTGAACACTGAAGGGGCTATAACAGATCTGGGCACCCAGGTCGACAGCCACATCACCTCCGACCACCACATTGCCACTGTGGTCAGAAAGTCCTACTACATGGCACATCTTATAACCAAAGGTTTTTGCATCTAGGAAGAAAGAGGTCATCATCCCTCTCTACTCATCCCTCATTAGACCAGTCATTGAATATAATGCCCCATTTGGCATGTACCTGTCCAGACACCTACAACAGCTGGAGAGGCCACAAAAGTACCCCACAAAAAGGATCCTAAGGGATCCTAGGCCTTAAACACAAGTCCTACATGGACAGACTCAAGAAACTTCAGCTGTTCTCAGTCTCTTATCGTTTACTTAGAGGTGATCTCTGCTTGACTTACAAAGCCATGTTCAACCCAGCCCTACTTGAAATGCTACACCTAAAGAAATCCCAGTGCCCCCGTCATGCCACAAACTCCGGAGATCACAAACTCATTACCACAATTAACAGAATATGCTGGAGGGACAGGTTCATCTTCCGAAGATGGCCATACTCTGGAATAAGCTTCCCATTCATGTCAAGCATAGCACCTTGCTGGCCCTCTTCAAAAGAAATCTTGACAAGTGGATGGGTAACAGAAAGTTCACCCTAGGGATCACTCCAGTTGCCCTACTGGATAAGGGCACTGTGAACTGACATTGGGTGGTACTGTGCCTGGGCAATTTTTTGGGGCTAGGCTTGTAAAGGCTCCAATGCCATTAGCCTAGTACACAACTATGAACCTATGAACCATCTTTGCTACAGGGGACTTTTCCTAATTTTGCAGGTATCAGCCTCATGGAGCCTACCCCACTGACATGATGCTGCAGCATGTGCAAGAACATGTCTGGCTTCCATGGACAACAAAGAACAAACCCACCACTATGCAGGCATTTTGAAACATAGCTCATGTCCCTGAGGTCTTGACAGCCACTGAATGCATCCTCATTGCCTTCATGTTCCCACCTACCACACATGTTGTGTGGTATATCAACCAGAAGAGCTTCCACACCATGAACTGACAGTTGAATTGCATTGCATGGGCTATTGTAGACTACATATCTGTGCACCACTCAGGCAGTTCCTATGATTCGAATAGCCAACACATATGCTACATGTACCAGCACTTCATGCAGGATGACTAATCAGATTGATAGCTGCACACACTGCCAGTTACAAAGGCCAGGATATATGGTTCTCATTTAAGCAGGCAATGGCGCATTTATAATGGTGTCCATGCTTTGTGCTATGGGAGATGCTGGATATGCTTTGGAACCATGGATGATGACCTCCAGGTCATGGCTGAGATGACATATACTGCTCTGTACATTCTCAGACACAGGGCATTGTTGAACATGTGTTTGGCTCCCAAAGGGATGCTTCTGCTGCTTGCACTGCTTGGTACATCTGCTATTTATTTATTTAAATTTGTGGACCGGGAATGTCCGATTGGATGCAGGTCCATTTTCAGCAGATGCCCGGGGAGAAAAGCTCCACAAATTAAAATATTACAGACATAGTTACAGATTAAGAATCCTAGCAATTAAAATATTACAAACATAGTTACAGATTTAGAACATAGTACATTCAGTAGATAACTAGCATCTGTTCTATCCACAATGTCATAGCAGATATTAACAATTGTTACAATAAGAAGTTACTGCCATATAATAAGTAGATAGGCATGGAAGTATCAGAGCTGCAATACACATTTGAGATCTGCTATTAGTTATCCATGGTTTATGGCATATGACATGGTAAGCAGATACAACTTGGGAACATTGCGGTATGGCCTGAGACATGTTGGAATAGCAAATGAGGAGTTGGGAGTAGTCTTTCGAGGAACTGGCTGCAGAGCACCCAATGCAAGGCAGAGGTGGGTGCTATATGCAGTTGAACTGACAAAGAGGCAGGTCCACAAGTAGGGGCCATGATAAAAACAACACAGAAGAAAACTAACGCATACATTATCATACCTAGTCTAGTCATTTCAGTGCATTTTCTGGCCACAAGGTGACCCACACATTACCTCATCCAGTCAGATCAGTGGGTGTGTAGGGCACAATAATCAACATTTACACAAGTGAAATGAAACAGAGTGACAGGTGACAACAATGCTCTCATCGGGGTAAGGGTTCTGGTCACATGACTTCTTGTAACATAGCACCTTCACTAATGGTCAGCTACATGGCTGCTGCCTGGAACATGGCTGCTCTAATTTACTATTCAGTCATTTTCTGTGAATACAGCTGCCAAACCATGCTAGTACTACTACATACTTAAGCAGTAGCAGGCCAGATTGCAATACAAAGTCCTTGATATATAGAGCTGCAGTTTGACAAAGTTAAAATAACTAAAACATTTACTGCTTTTGTTTTCCTTCTGCTTGTTCTACTTCTACCACTCATTCTGGTAAACTAAATAATTTATAGAATAAAAAACTAAGAAAAACAATTCAGCAATTTATTTACCTTAGTGCTTCTTTATCCTGGAAGCCGTTATTCACCCCTGTGAATTCACAGCTGTTCCAAAATAAAGCAGTCAAACCATACATACCTTTGAGATATACAAAGATTCTTTATGCTGGCACAGTGTCTCCAGAGCCTCAGAAACAACAAAAAAGAGCAAAATTCAATTAAAAAACATAAAAAGAAAGTGTTCCTGTGGCTGTTGTAAACCCAGTACGGATGACAATGGCATACATTATTATTTTAATACTTCTAAAGTATATTTAAGGAAAATGAAAATAAGCTGTCAAATTACATATTATAATACACAAATGTTACTCTTAAATATGCAAATGTTCCTCTTAAAGGCATCTCTAAACTTTAATAATGTAACTGCCAAGTACTGCTAACATATCACTTAATCTGTAAAATAATGCATTTACTTTCATAGATAAAGAAAGAGGTTGTCTAATCTTTTGTTCAAAAGTGTGGTCTTACTACAAAAAAAAAAAAAAAACTTTTAAATCATTCTCTTTTTCAAGTGTCAATTCAACCTACCCCTTAATATGAAGACGCATATATAGCTTAGCTATGCACTATTACATGAGTACTTGCCTTATGTATTGCTTGAACTTTGTTTGTCCTGTTTTCTTTGGTGTAACTACATTTTTCTGTCATTCTTAAAATGCCTCTTGACGGAAGAGTACTTCTAGTGCATACATTCACAGTTAGACATGATTTTTCTCATAAAATACAGCTTTTTCAATTTTATCCCATTCTTGACTCATTAGGCAGAAAAAGATTGAGTGTTGCTGGATGATGAATTTGAACTTTAATACTGTTCTTTTGAGTAGCTTTCTCCAGTGTCCAAAATGCTTTCCTTTTTTCATTGTTTTAGTGGAAACGTTATTTCTAAATCTGACAGTAATTATTGCCCACTTTTGCAGGAGGATTATATAATGCAGTTCTAAAAAGAAGTTCCTTGTCAATATAGGAGATACATTTCCTGATTATGAATGCTGGAGACGCTTTTGGCTTAATAGGATGTATGTAGAGAAATCAATAAGCTTTAGCCATTCCAGAGAAGAGAGCTTCCTGCAAGTTTAGGATTTTTGGAAGCTGAGTGATTAAGAAGTTCACTACATTCCTACCTCCATTTTGCCTGACACTCCATAAACTCCAAGTGTGTTCCTCCTTTCCCTATCTGTCAAACAGCGAAATATTTTATTTTAAGAATAATTTAGCTTGCAGCTTCTCCTATTTTATTCTGCCATCTATGTAAGAAACAGAAGCCTCTTTAAGTTTCTAATCTGAACTCCTTGATATTGAATCATTGATTGAATAAGTTCTGTTTGCTTGTTGCAGTTTTCTTGTGCCAGATCAATTTTAATGGAAAGCTGATGTATTTTCATAACTAATTCCTGTATGTATTGTAAACTTTTTTAAAGACGTGCCATTTTGCAATGATCTGGTGCTTATTTTCTTGGTTTGATCAGGAAAAGATAAGTTGAAGGAAAGAATATAAAGCAATGAAATTTCATTCAGCTTACACTGTTGTGTTGGTCTGAATGACAATAAAGTTTGCTTTGACTCTGATTTTGACTAAAGTTAAGTCCAGAAACACAAATACACTATTCTAAGAAAACTTCAGATAATGATCTTGAAATTATGCAACTCCTTTTTCAATAAAGCCATATGAAGCTTTCCTGTCATATTTATCAATTGAGTGCAGAATTTCTGACAGGAGCTTCTAATCCGTAGCTGTTTTGGATTCTACCGGTACCACAGTTTTCATGTAACTACAGTATATGATTATTTAGATCAGACTTAAGGTCAGTTTTAGCAAAGATAAGAAGCAGAGTACCTACAAATAACTCATTCCTCACTATGCAGCATATCTTATTTTTAAGGCAAATAAAATAATGCTGGCTTAGTATGCTTCCATTAGGACCTACTGAGTTAAAACACTGTGAACAACAGAATCATTAAGCACAAGAGGTCTATAACTTAACCTGACAAAAGTAAATAAAAAAAAAAAAAGTAAATAAATAATGAATGCATGCATGCGTGTGTGTATGTAAACATTTTCTGTAGGGGGGGGGGGTGGACAAATCCAGTACATCCCTTGATCCTATATATACCAACTCCACAGTCGCATTAACATAAAAAAGGGTAATCTGTGAAAATAAATGAATCTGTGCTGATGCACACTTAGAAAATAACTAGCACTGGTTTCCTACGTAAAACATTGATCAAAGAGTTTAACAAAGTGAGTTGAACTCAACCAGATAGAACCCCAATCAGTTTGCACTCAGTGAGGTGTAGGGAGGCTGCTCAGATCCATAGTTGGAAAGGGTATTGCAGTCAGGCTGCATAAAATGACCCTTTAACTCAACCTGTTTAATAGGATCCTGGTCCTAGCTAACCAGTATAATGCGTATTTTCTTTCTTTTTTTTTTTTTTTTTAAAACATAATCTTTATTAGTAATTTTAACAATAACTCCAAAGTGAATCTTGCCACAAAAAGAAAATGAGATACAGACAATAAAATAAACTAAGATATCATAAATTGACTTCAAAAAATCCAAACAAGTTCCAGTAATCTCAAAATTCTATACACATATGTGTGTGTTTTAAAGAATTCCAAACATTATATTAATGTAATTGTAAAGTCTTCTGCACTTCCTTTAGACTGTACTTCCAGTGTTTAAAAATAATAGCCACAAAAAACAACATCACTGTTCTTATCTAGGAATATTGCCATGTATTTAAGGGGAAAGTAGAATCCTCCATTCACAGTAGCCAAAATAAAATATTCTCAATAAAGGGCCTATGGAATGGTGTCAAATACTGCTTCCCATATCTTATATGTTTTAATCCACTTGGAATGTCCTACAAGACAATCAACCCATGCTGTTTCAGCACATTCTCATGTGCACGCCAATAATGCCTGTTTTTATGAGACATTAAGAAAGTGAGTCATAGATAAGATGTCCCATGCTTCCAAATTGATGGGGAATTACTTGCGTTTTTTCCCTAGAACTAACCTTATATATATATATATATATATATATATATATATATATATATATATATATATATAAATTTATATATAAACTAATATATATATATATACATATATATATATATATATATATATATATAGGGCTTGAAAACCATATCAGGCCTTTCCCATTTGTGCAAGTGCCTGTAAGTCAGACAGTTTAAGAAAAAGGCACTACAAGATATTCCCTTCTTCTTCAGGAAGTCTGGATGGTGAATTTAAACCTGAAAGATTTGCATGGCTATTTCTCTGTCACCCTCACTGAATCTTTTGATCTTTCATTTGGGAACACAACATGACTTTCAGGTTTTTAGTTTGAAATGTTGCCTATCAGCAACTCTCAAAGTATTCAATATCTGTCTCTTGCCACAGTAGCACTTAGGGTAAAGTATTTGTTCCTATCCAAATGACTGAAAGATTTATTGGTGATCCATTAAACAGGTAATAGATAGCTGCACGTTAGTTATTCCATTCCTAGATGTTCGACAGTTAAATGTCAGTATAAAGAATTCAGGACAAGCCTCAGTAGCGACAAAGGCCTTTCTAGAGAACACTGATGGATTCAATATGGAAGGTATAAGCCATGTTTTGTTTTATTAATGGGCAGTATATCAAACCAGTTTGTCATTAGGAGGATTTTCTAGAAGTATTAGGTTATACCTCAACCGATATTATGATGATTTATCAAATCAACCTCCTGAGAAATACAGTGAGTGGGATCAGATAGCTGACAAACTGAAAAAGGAACTTTCAATGATCCTGGAGTAAAGGACTCAAAGGTCAGCAGATGCAGTCTTTCCTACTTTCTGAAGGATGCTTCCTATGTCCATAAGCCATAAGCAAACTGAATGTAATATGAATACATTACCTTCTGACTGGGTGCACATCTGGATTATCTGACAGTTCAGGGAATGTGATTTCTCTCACAAAAGAGGGTGTACATAAAGCTAAAAGATATGTTATCAGCAATCTTAGTGCTAGACACATCCAAAAACAACTACCTCTGGGGTCCTGCAGATAAAGATAGACCATTCAGCAGGTTCATATTACGTTATCGAAAGATAACGTAATTGAACTGCCAAAACATCAAAACGGCCGCATTTCAAAACTTTTATTGTGGGGGGCTGTGCCCCCACACCCCCCACTAAATATATATTCCAACTCTGAGATTGAACTACAGTGAGGAAAGGGCAAATATCCCAATCTTCACTGTACTGCGATCCCACAATTCAAACTTCGAAATGTGGCCGTTTCGATGTTTTGGCTGTTCGATTACATTATCTTTCGATAACGTAATAGGAACCCCATTCAGCTGTATAAAAACAAGCAAGGTGGTATAGGGTCTTATCATGTCTGCTGCTTGGTCATACATTTATGGAAATTAGCATTGATCACTTATCTTCCAGGATCATAGTATCACAAAAGATAAGCTCAGTTGTGTGATTATCTGAACTATAAGTAGCGACTCACTTCCAAGGTGTTCAAAGAACAACAATCATTTTGCAACAGTCACATAGGAATCTATCTGTTCCAAGAAAACATTCAGTCACACAAGTTTTGGATTAGTGTCTGCAGTTGTTGTTGTTTTTCTTTTGGCTTTTCCCAGTTAGGGGTCACCACAGCGGAACTCTTGTCCGCTAATGATTGGCAGTCGATTTTTACGGTGCTGTGGTGCCAGCCCGACATCCAACCTTCAACGAAGGTATGCCCATTCATGCATGTCTTTCGAATGCCACTCGACCATGGGGAGGGCATGCAGACTCCACACAGAAGGCGCTCCAGCTGAGAATTGAACGGGAGAAACTCTTGCTGTGAGGCGACAACGCTACCACTGCACCACCGTGGCTTTTCAGAAACACAGGTAGATGTATTGTGTTCTACATTTCTACCAGCCTTTCTGGATCAAAATGTTCTGTTGAACGTCTTAAATGAAAAGTTATGGTGGCTCTTCAGTGTGCTACTTGGCTGTGATAGCCAAGATTCTCCCTTCTTGAGTAAATGGCAATATAGTTCCTTTGGCTTTGTCTGAAAGAAGATCTGATTTTCGTGCAGCAGGGAAGAGCTCAACATTCAACATCAGAATCACTTCTTCTCGCAACTTGAAGGTTTTGGTTCTCAGAACAGAACTGTTCTTATCACAAAACTAAATGTTTTCCAATACAGTATGAGGCCTTTTGCCAGGAAATCCTATTGCAAGAAGAGTTTTTTTCAGTGGTGCACTGTATGTTGTTTAATGTTGCTGTCTATACATATCCAGATTATGGAATGTCTAACTCATATGCTTTCAAATGTCTTGGCTCACTCATTTATTAAGATTCAACATTTGACCTTGTCATGCCTCCATTTGATCTATCTTCAACATGCAGGCCTGAAGCAAACATGGTTTTCTAGAGTACTACATTTCAATATTTCAGAAAAAACACTGATTTGCAAATTTATATTGGGTTAGCAGTTTACCCACAGAATGCACTATATAACCTGACCAGAGACTATGAACACAGGGGCAGTTTAATCATCTGTTGTTATGTTGTGCATCTCACACAAGTGTTATTTTCCAGTTTACTTTGTTATGCTATGCTTATATACACATGAATGTTTAAGATAGCCTCAGACTTAGACTGCATAATGGCATCTGTGTTTTTCTAACAGATACCCCCTAAGGTGTATTACTATGAAATATAGTTCCTGTTGAAGCTGAAATGATCTGCTGCAGACCTGTACCATATCAATGTACCCCAGTGAAACAAAACCTGGATCTCCTGGGGCAGCTACACTGGCATAAAGGGATAAAGTCCTAACTATGTCAAAGGTAATCAGTTTGTTTAGTAAGTGGCTGCAGCCAGCTCAACCATTGTGGGGGTGATGGCATTGTCTCACCACTTGAGTAACACCTAACAGGAACAGGTATTGCACCCTTGCAGCACGAGCCTACGAAGTACCCTCTGCCAATGTGCATATACATGTAGCTGAGTCAGTACACTCTGCCAATGTGCACATGCACATAGCTGAGTCAGTACACTCTGCCAATGTTCATATGCATGTAACTGTGTCAGTACCCTCTGCCAATGTGCATCTGCATGTAGCTGAGTCCGTGTGTGGTAGCATGCCGCCTTTGGTTGACAGTATACTACTGTGAGGGAGGTAAGTGCACCACATGGGAGGAGGGCTGAATCAGTTTGTGGTATCATGCTGTCTATGGCTGACAGCATACTACTGTGAGGGAGGTGAGTGCACCATGTGGGAGGAGGGCAGAGTCAGTGCGTGATAGCACGTTGTCTACAGCTGACAGCATACTACTGTGAGGGAGGTGAGTGCACCATGTGGGAGGAGGGTAGAGGTCGCTGCTAGACTGGCAATGTGGCCCATTTCTTAACACTTGCATTTCACCATTGGTGGATGAATGGACTAACTGGGCTACATGGGCAGGTAAGAATGAGCCATGGGGCACATGCCTAGCCAGTGGATGCCTGGTTGTCATTCTCATTTAAAGAATATGTTGAATAGGTACAGCATGTGACAAAACTAGGCTACTTCTGAAGAGGCAAGAAAACAAATGGATTTCCTGCTAAATTAATGCATATTTCTAAGGGTACATGTAATGGTACAACTGTATGTACTATCATTAGGAAGAAACATATGTTGGCATCTGAGACAATATTAATTAAAAGTCTGAGTTAATTTAGTAACGCATTATCAACTTGCTTGACTCCCAGCAAGAAATAAATGCTGAGTCATGGCAGTGTTCACTAAGACAATGCTACAGAGAATGGACAGACATAGTTTTAGAACAAAGTACCACATATTCTGCCTACTTTTAAACATAGCTCTCACGCTCTCTGGACAAGAATTCTGGACAAAGCCAAAAATATTGGGGGGGAGAGGCCCAAAAATAGGGACATGTTTTAAATATTGCTCTTATAAACTTAGAAAGTTGTTAGAATAAAAGTTTATGTGTTGGCATGCATTTTCTGAAGACTATGATACCTGAAAGTCAAATGACTGTCATTATTTAGTGACATGAATCCTCAATGTTTTCTCAGAAAACCACAAATTTTATGCAGAGCAGTCCAGAAACATGAACCAAAAATCTGGACAGTTTGTGAAAATCTGGACAGTTGAGAGGTGTGCTTAAAAGATGTTCAAGTTCTGGGGTTGGAGGATTCTTGGATATATGTACACTGACTGGTTGTCTTCTTAGAAACTAGTGTACTTTGCAAAGTGCAGTTTTCATTTTGTTTGTCAGTAATATCTACAGTCAAATAGTAACATACAAGTGGATTCCTATCTAGCAATAAACTAGTCTGTACTTTAGAGATGCCTACAGGATTGACACATGTAAATCCAATATACTCAGGTAGTTGACAGTTTCATTAAGTGACAAAACTAAGGCAGATGGCATACGCACACATGCACACAGGCATGTGACTACCCACATACACACACACACACACACACACACACACACACACACACACACACACACACACACACACACACACACACACACACACACACACACAGACACACACATGCATACACTCTCATTTCTAGGCACATGCTCACTGAAACTATTTAATAAAAAGATGTTTGATAAGAAAATGCATTGCTGATAAACTTTCTTCCTCTGGTTACTGCCTACACACCTTTCTGCCCAAGTATTTGGTAGACCAGCAGCAACATACAAAAATGGTAGTCACACTCTGTTCATTACCATATCTGATGGACAGCATACTTACACTGGTCATTCTGGAGCCTTACAAGAACCTCCTGGAGCTGTTAAGTGACACACTCTTTTATGTCACTGATCAAGATACTTCTCTCTAGACAGTCCGAAGCACTGTGAGATAAAATCTAACTACATCACAGGGGAACTAATTTCATTTAGCTGCTCAGGTCCCTGTAGAGTCGGACTGAGGAATATGGAAGTAAGCAGTTGCTGCTGGCTTGATACACAGGCACTCCTAGTGAGAGCATTCAATGTTTACCCAATGGAGTTTTCAGTCAGCCAAGCTTACACTAAGTAACCAAATGGAAGGTAGCATGGGGAGGTAAGCTTCCCCTTAGGAAGAGCTAATAAGGGGGATGGTCCTATGGGGACAGGGTAGTTTGCCCTCCCAAGAATCAGCAAGCTGGCCTGCTTCCTCCTGCTTATCCCTCACCAGTGAATGAAGGGCTGATGGGGCACTGAGTCAAGGGCAAATGTACTACAGGGTTCTTAACTATCTCAAAATACCTGGCTCCCATGCTACTGAAATAAATGGTCCAGTTGGTTGAATTTTAAGGTGTCATCAGGTAAAGTCCTGGGGGAGCAAAAAAAAATTATATTCCCTCTCTGGTCCTCAGTGGAGTGCTGTTTTAGCATAAATATCAGAAGCTGTTTACCCCTGCTATACTCTGAATTCATATGATAGCAATTACAACAAAAGTCAACAGATACCTGTATCAATGCAGTGAATATATGGGCTTAAGGAATTAGAACATAGAACCCAAGGCATGTCTTTAATACTCATAAAATTCACAGGCACTGCAATAGATGTAAAGGTCTGGTGCCATGTTAAAAATTTAATTAAATATTTTGTTAGGGCAAAACAATATCCATCCTTATTCGATTCTTCAGTTTTTCATTTTAGAATATACCATCTCTGAATTCTGTTGCCAATTACTTCAGCCATATTTTTCAAATGACAAACACCTCATCTCTAATGACCAGCTGGGATCCTTATTTATTCATCAAACTATTTGGATTAATCCAAAGGACTTTTTCAGCTCATCTGAGCCTGAGGGGAAAGCAACAGACAGTAGTGCATTTCTATGGCATATTGAAAATGAGCAGTTGTTTATTAAACATCTATAATGACTCCTATGGCTTATACCTTATATTTGAAACAGTTTCAGTAATGTTTTTAATAAATGTGGCTCACCAGTTGAAATGCCCATAAGAAAAAAAATAAAGTACAATAGGAGGGAAAAGAAAAAAAAAAAAAAAAACAAGAACAGATACAAATTATTTTTTTTTGCTTTTCAGACCTAATGGGTTCACTAGTGCCATCTTCTATGTACCTCCTCTGAATTTCCAAGGTAAAGTATATACGTGTTCTTTGTCTTCACAAAGTTTAATGTATTGACCATGATCTACTGCAGGCAATTCTGCTGTCACCTAGGAACATGGCATACATTAAACTGAGTTGAACTAAACGTTAATGCTTACTGCAGGGGATTGACACACCAACTTACCAACTCAAAGAGGGGAATAAATGTATTTCTGTTTCTTCCAGGTTGGTATAGTCAGAGAAGTGGTATATTTAAAGATGGATGTATGAGGACATAGCACCAATATTAGGGATGCAAGAAAATAGTCCCTTTCAAAAAATGCTTTCAGATTCTGTGTTTATTTTAATAATTGTAGCCGTGACATAGAATGGTGGAGTAGTGTGGCTCTTAGGTCTGGCTCTGATACCCACTACTTCAGTCATATCAGGAAGATCCTCTTACATTTTTTGTCTTAATGTCATCCATATTCTACAAGTTCATTTAAGTATTAGCTACACAAAAGTTCAGCTGAGTCGAACAGGTAGGAATATATAGTACACAACATATTATTTAAGAAAATACAGCCACTGAGGCACTTTTTCTTGAATATAAAACAGTTTTGCCACCTTATTTTGTTTTTAGTATCAGAAGTGTAACTCTATCATAGTTTTCCAAACAGGCCTTCTTATGGGGGCTTGAAAATCAGCTTCATGTAACATGCTGTATACAAAGGTGCTTTCTAAAGATTTACAAATACAGCTAAGAGGCAAGAAAACCACTAGGGCTAATTCATGGCTCTGATCCAGACCAAATATTCAGTTTAGCCTTTCTGACTTTCCAGTCACAACATCCCATGTGATAGAAGCAGTTGAGAAATAACTTTATCAATAAATGCTGTAAGATTTATACAAGAAAAGTGCAGTGAGTTTATAAAACATAAGGCATTTCAGAATCCACCAGAGAGGTGATGACATTTCTGAAAATTAATTTAAAGGGAAGTAGGGAGTAGACTGAATGGTAATTTTGCTGCTTATTTCAGTATACAGGGCAAATCAAGCAGAAGATGAACTTTTTGCTGCTGATTCCAGTGGAAAAGGTAATTCAAGGAGAACATTAGTCAGTCTAGAGGAAAATTAAGAAACTTCATGAAAATAATATTCCAACAGTTTCCTAAGATTTGGATAAGCAACCATGAATACAGTGACACTTGTATGCTTTTCTGTAAATATGTTTTTTCTCTGTTTAGTACTGCATTCCACTGATTCCATGTGGATAGCAAATGCAAGATATTTATTGACAAAACCCAACCTTCAGAAGATGCCATTGTTTGAGAGATTTTGAGCTGAAATTACCATTTCTGTGCAAACTTCGGTTTTACTTATTTAAAAAGAAACTTTTTGCTTAGTGAAATAAGAATAGCAAGTACATTATAAAGTAATGAAATGTAGAGAACAAATGACTAAAGGTGATCGTTTTTCTTCACAAGTCTGTCGTCTGCTGAAATAAACTGCAGTACTCTGATTGCAGTGTTTGCAGTGGTAGTGTGATTCAACAAAATTAAATGTAGCACACCTGCAGGTGTAGCTGAAGAGATATGGGTTCCTTCCTACCTGACTCTGGTGACACCCCTATTAGGCCCAACACACCAAGGTGGCAAGAGGGACAGATTTTATTCTAGGTGACACATCTAGTTTAAAAAGGCAATAGCACAACCATAAACAAATTATTTCAACAATGCACCAGTTAGCAATAAGGCAAGGTGAGAATATGCATGCAGTGAAAACATACATTCACCCTCTTCCCCAAAACTCAACAGAAGAAGGTCTTGACATTCAAACATGCACAAAGAAGGCAATATCAATGAGCAGTAAAGATTATTTAAGGCAGCAGTACTAACACGGCAAAATGCATTATCATTGAATAATAAGGATTTATAGTGCCACAATACAAATATGAGATAATGCAATGTCATTCAGAAGTACTAACACCATCTACCCCCTTGATCTATTCTAAACAAACCAACTATAAAACACTCTATTATACTTTGTTCACTGGCCAGTGACTACTTGCAGTCTTGCTGCCGGTATGATGGGGCCCAAGATGGAGCTCATATGGATCCAGTTATTTGTAATCCACAAAGCATTAAAGGGGGGGACCACAATCTTATAAAAATATAAAATGATGGCCAGAGCCTCTCACCACTCCATCGAGAATGTCCTAGTGACCAGGCACTGTGGTTCCTCTGATGAGAAAAGTAGAAAATCACCTACCAGAACTCTGGCAATCATCTATGGCTTCTTGGTACTAGGCCCAAGGGAACTCCTTTTCTTGCTGAATCATAGCAGACATGGAACTACTAGTTTCAGACTTCTCTCCTGATTCAACAAAATACCATATCCAGGATTTCAGCAAGAGACAGACACAATCTGCTACATCACTTCCCTGTCCCAAAACACTAGAAAAGAAAATCCAGTCATGTTGCAAGGCCCTTTTTTCCCTTCAGCTCCATGTTTGAGTCTTCCCTCCTTCAGCTAGTGATCCAGAATCTACTTTCACTTTCAAAACTGTCTTTTATATTCCTGAAAAGGAGCTCCACCTTGTGCTGAAATGGAAAACTACAGTCTATTACTTCTACATGAAATACAGTGGGAGCTACACTTTCCCTCCACTTGAAAATCTTGAGTCCCCCCCAAGTCAAAGCTAGATTAGCAGAAAATATTTAGAAACACTAATGCACCATCAACTGAACAATATTTTTACATTCAAAAGGTATATTCCACCAAGGGTAATCAGCCTTATGCTTAACTTGGAATGTGGTTTCATCACTGGAGTCCCTCCCGGGGGTCATCTCTGTGTCACTACTAGACAGAGGCACAGTAAACTAAACCCTAAATGGGCATAGTATTCTCATTCCAAGGGGTGGCAAAAGCCACCCACACTCTGGCTAGGCTTATAAATGCCCTAGGGCAGATAGCCTAGTATGAACCTTTGAACCTATGAACCTATGGAGCAGGAGGCATAGACATTATGAGCGCAGAGCCTCCAGTGAGCTGTGGTCACAGGTTCCTGTGTACTATGTCCCAAACTGTTATAGGTAAGTCTCTGTGGGGGCCGAATCAGTCTTTGCAGTTTTCGTTCGAAAGCGACAGCTAAGGAATTTTGCTCGGAAGGTTTATCACTCACATCACATTCAATGTCTAGTTCTTCAGTAGGCATATTGTCTACTTCTAAGATCTCCTCTTATATAACTTCACTTTCATTTTCCATAACGGTATGACTATCCTCAGCACTATTTTCTGAAGTTTGCATAGCAGGGCCTCCATCAGTATCAGGTTCTGCAAGAGGCACAGAAACATTACTTAGTCTATTGTTAGGTCTGGGCTGCTCAAAATGACAAGGAACTAATTCCGGTGCATTTACATTGAGATTACAGCCCACGGGGTCTTGATCATCCTCATAAAAATGCCCACTGAAACCCCAGTCATCATCATTGTCCTCCTCTCTTTCAGCAGGAGGAAGCATAGGCTCTTGAATATTGAAGAGGATAGTTCATCTCCACCTTAGCCTTCTGGATCACCTTGAGTTAGGCTTCCGCTGAGCTATTCTGAGTTCCGGATTCATGAGTCTCACTGATTTTGCCAAAGAAATTACGTTGTTTTGTGCCAGGTTTTTATGGGTCCTTGTTTCCCCTCAGGGCAAACTTGGTAGACAGGGATATTAGGTAGCTAAGAACAAATTATGTAAATCTCAGATCCCCAGCAGTCAGCTAGTTTATGCTTTCCTTGTAGTCCCAAATTTCTCAAAAGAACTCTGTCCCCTGGTTGCAAGTCATGCATCTTTACTTTTTGTCATAGTGAGCCTTGTTTCGCTGATGTCTTTGTCCTGTTGATTTTTCAGCAAGGTCATAAGCCTGTCTGAGGTTCTTCTTGAGTCTCTCCACATAACTGCCATGAGATGGCACTGGTGTATCATCAGCTGTGACTCCAAAGGTGATGTCAACAGGAAGACGAGCTTCTTTTCCCAACATTAGGAAGTAAGTTGAGAATCCTGTAGCATCATTTTTAGCACTGTTGTAAGCATGCACCACTGTGGCTACATGTCTACTCCATTGACTCTTCTTCTCAGCAGATAGTGTATCCAACATGTCTAGTAAAGTTCTGTTGAAATGCTCAGGATGAGGATCCCCTTGAGGATGATAAGGAGTGGTGCGGCTTTTTTGAACTGCCAACAGAGTGAGTAGTTGATGGACAAGCTTGCTCTCAAAATCACGTCCTTGATCAGAGTGTATCTTTTTTGGCAGGCCATAGTGTACAAACAACTTCTCAACTAGTAGCTTCGCCACTGTAATAGCTTTTTGATCACGAGTAGGAAATGCTTGAGCATACCTGGTATAGTGGTCTGTCACCACCAGCACATTACTGATCCCGCCTTCATCCGGTTCAATGCACAGAAAATCTATACAGACCAGTTCCATGGATCCACTACTTTCCATTTGACCCAATGAGGCAGCTTTGGTTGGTAGATTCTTTTTCTGAATGCAATGAAGACATTTACAACAATAATCCTCAAAATCTTGCTTCATGCGTGGCCAGTAGAACCTGACTTGTACCAGACCCATAGTTCTGTCATAACCAAGATGACCATGTTCATCATGCGATGACCAGAGTACTACTTCTCTATACTTCTGAGTAAGCAACAATTGCCATTTTTCACTGCTGAGTGCACTAGGAGATCTCCCATACACTAGTCCATTCTGTATCTGGAGTCTGTCCCATTCTTTGGCCAAAAGTCTTGCCAGAGGATGAATATCCGTGCAAAGCATATTAACTTGTTTCTTCTCTAAAGCAGCTACCACCAGCTGACCTATGGGGTCTTCTCTTTGATCTCTCCTGAGGTCACTGTTACTCAAAGGTGGTGGCAATGAAGCCTGCAAAGTGACCAGGTTACAGTAAGCTTGGGGTATGCTTGCTGCAGACAGACCCAACTTCTGGGCCCAACATTCAGTGTGTTGATAGCAGGTTGCAATCTGACACATAGCTTTCACCGCTAGCACTGGAATTTCCACCGACTCATCGTCGGGGTGTAAATCTCCCTGAGGTCTTCTGGACAGACCATCAGCATCTCCATTTTCATGTCCTGGGCGATATTTCAAACTGAAATTATAGTTGCATAGAGCTGCCATCCATCTGTGGCTAGTAGCATCTAGCTTTGCAGTGGTCTGGATGTATGTTAGAGGACTGTTGTCAGTCTGCACTTCAAATTCAGCCCCATAGAGATAGATATGCAGCTTGTCCACTACTGCCCACTTTAAGGCAAGGAATTCCAACTTGTGTGTGGGGTAGTTTCTTTCTGTGGGGGATAAACTCTGACTGATAAAAGTCACAGGTTTCAGCTTCTTGTCATACTCCTGGTAAAGGACTCCTACTAAGCCAACCCTGCTAGCATCCACATGTAAAGGGTATGGCTTTGTAGAGTTAGCATATGCCAGCACAGGGGCATGTGTGAGGCAATACTTAAGCTGTTCAAATGACTCTTCGCACTCAAGAGCCCAATGACTCTCAATGAGTTCTTAAGAACCTCTCAGTCTCTTACGCTTTTTCACAAGGATATCTTCATCTGTTTCATCTGCTTTCTCATCATTTCGGAGCAAATGGTTGAGGGGTCTTGCTATCTTTGAAAATCCTTCCACAAACCTTCTATAGTAACTGCAGCACCTCAGGAAAGATGGCAGCTCTGTGATAGTTTTGGGTCTGTGCCAATATGTCACTGCTTCACCTTTGCTGGGATCTGTGGATATTCCATTTGCAGACACTACATGTCCCACACAGGTCATTGAAGGTTGGAAGAACTTGCATTTGTCCAATGACAGCTTTAGACCTTCCTTCTCAATCCTGTCCAATACCTTCATCAGTCTTTCTTTGTGCTCCTCTATCCTCTAGGGTCCTCCCAAAGACAATGATGTAATCCAGGTAGACTAAGACTTCTAGGAGATGCATGTCTCCAACTGTTCTTTCCATGATTCTCTGGAAAGTTGCCGGTGCATTTGATAAAACTTGAGGTAAGCGATCAAACTCAAAAATTCCCAAAAGGGTGATGAAAGCAGCCTTCTCTTTATCTTCTGGTAGCATAGGGATTTGATAGTATCAACTCCTTAAGTCTAGCACACTGAACCACTTACTGTACACCAAACAATTTAGAGCATCTTCAATCTGGGAGGTTATGTACTGGTCTGGAATGGTTCGCTGATTCAGAGTACGATAACACACATGCAAATTGACCCATTCTTTTTCCTGACAACAATGGGATTGGCATATGGACTTCTTGACTCTCGAATTATCCCTGTGTCTTTTAGTTCTTCCAAATGTTTTCTTAAGTCCTCCAGGTCTCCTGGGCTACTCTTCTGGAATGTTCCCTGAAGGGCCAATCCTCTTTTACTCTTATTTGGTGTTCTGCACTTTTTGCACAGCCCACATCTAGTTCACTAGTAGAAAAACTATTTTTCTTTTTAATTAGTAGCTCTTTAACTCTGGTTAGCCACTCAGGGGGCAAGAGACCACCTTCTATCTCAATACCTTCCAGCTTCACCTCATTGGCTCTGCTCTCATTCCTTGTCAACACAGGAGCAGGTAAGGGAGTGGTAGCATAAACATTTCTCAGAAGCATTTGTGAACTAAGGACAATGGGAGTACTTGCTTTATTTTTCAAACCCACAGGCAAAGTGTCATAAGGATGCTTTAACATGTCCACAGGCCAAACTTCTGGGACTAGTTCCAGCCCCAGTGGCAAGTCACTTTCTGGATCCATTTCCATCATGAGATGAGAGGAAACTCTTTGTCTACACATCCTCACTTTGGCTGTCAAGCAGGTGACCTGACCAGGATGAATGATATGCTTTTTCCCAGACAGGGTCCACACATGACCAATTTCATCTTTCTTACTATCCTTCTCCCTTTGAAGGGCACAGAAAACTGGTCTCAGGAGAGGATGTAGTGTTGGGTGTTCCTGGGTCAACTGAGGCATTAGCATTCTTCTGATGAGTTCAGTATTTGTTCCCACTAAAATAGATGCTGAATCCTTTCCTTTTGGCCTGGGGCACACAACAGCGAGTGTTTCAAAAACTTCTGTTGACCCAACAACTGAAGTGGAAAATTCTAACTTGAGTGAGACATAACCATCATAAGGGAAGTTTGTGTCACTTAGCCCCCAGATCTCCAAATCTTCTAACTTTCCAAGTGGCAAATGCTTTAAGTATTTTTGGTAGAAGTCTCTGTACAGAATGATGATTTGTGCACCAGTATCCAACAGTGCTTTACTATACATTCCTTCAATTTTTACTGACATGACAGGAGACGGTCCCAGTAGGCCATCGGGTAGTTTCTGCTTCCGGTGTTGTTCAGCTGTACGGCAGTCAGCATGTGGTTGAGGTACCACCGGTTGACCTCGCCATTTAAACGGATAAGACTCTTGCTTAGTAATGCTTTGCAGTCTGAGATGCTGAGATTTTGGCTGAGATGGCTTTCCAATTCAGTTGTTCACCTCAGATGAGCTAGAAGTGTGTATAGTAGGTAGTCTCTCTCTCCCCTATTACAAGGATTAGTGTGGAAAGGAGATCCAGGATGCTGTCTCTTTATGTTAGATTTTATGGAGCTCTTTGTAACTGGGCACTCAGCTGGCTACTTCACTGAGGCCCTTTGACGTTTCCCTGCATTGCACTAGCCAATAATAGTTTGTTCACTATTTCCAAGTTCTCTGCATTAGGACACTGTCACTTTATATGCCCTGTATCTCCACAGCGAAGATAAACTCCAGTAGGAACGCTGAGCACTGGCTGATTTGGTTCTTCCCTGAGACCTTTCGTGGAGGTTCTAGCTGATGTATTCCTCCCTTCAGCTAAAGTTACCATGGCTTTCTGCAATTCTGCAACTGTGTTGGTGACTTGAGCTATGGCATTGGTCAGGGAAGACACCTGCATCTGTAACTGTGACACGTCTACATTGCAGACACTCTGGGCCATAACTCCTGTTTTAGTAGTGAGCATGGCTATAGGCTCCTGCTGGTGTTCACTCACTGTTTTAGTTGCTGTTGAACACTGAGATTTGGCTTCCAACAGGGCTTCCTTTTCCCTCACCTCTTTAACCAACTGAGAATAAGTTAGAGTCTCTTTCCTATTTCTCATCCTCATTTTCCACAGAATGGGGCCCATAGCTTGAGCTCCCTGTGAAATTTGTCCGATCCGTACTTACTTTCGGATCCACCTCCTTCTTTAGGATGATCTGGTGGAGCATTTTATCTAATCGCTTAATGTAATCAGATAGTTTCTCACCAACTTCTTGGTATGTATGTTCAAACTGATACAGTAGGTCAGCAGCCCTCTCAGTCCTTCCAAACACATCCTGCAGTACTCCTAAATAGTCCTTGGCATCCATAGGTTGCATATGTAATCCGCAGCTAATCCCTTTAGACTTTCAGCTATCCGCTGCTTCTGCTGAGATTCTTGGATATTCCACTCCTCTAGGGCTTGTGAAGCCTGATCCATCCAGGATTCAAAATTTTCCTCTCCCTGAGGTGTGGGTTGTTTGCCAGAAAAAAAAGCAATTTGCGGTAGCCAAACCCAGTGAATGGCTGTGTAGGCTTTAAGCATTTTTCTACAATACTTCCCAAAGCATTCAAAACTTCAGACCCTATAGTATTGATGGGCAGTGAAGCTGCAGCTTCTGGTGTAAGGTTTTGACCTACTTGGATAGCTTCCTCAGGTATTTTTTTCTGTTGCTGAGGTAGTGCACTGCTCAGGGATTACCACACGGACTGCACTCTCACCTGAAATTTGTACACTCGAACGTATGTGCTCATGCACTAAAGGACTTTTCCATTCTAATAAGGCCAATGTGCTCTGCTTAGTAGGGTCCACAGTGCCGTCCAACAAAAATCCACGCCCCACAACTGGCAAGGATCCTGTGACTTGATGTATTTGCATATCAGTCCATGTGACCCCTGGCAACACCAGAACTAAGCAATGCTCTGACTGAGCATTGTGCTGTTTGCACCACTTAGCGGCTACTTCTGGGTTCATGTTTCTGCTGGATTTACTTTCCACATGTACAGGGGAATATGGTGGAGTCCAAGGCAGTACAAGAAATCCCAGATGAGCTCCCAAATGTAGCGCACCCACAGGTGTAGTTGAAGAGATATGGGTTCCTTCCTACCTGATTCTGGTGACACCCCTATTAGGTCCAACACACCAAGGTGGCAAGAGGGACAGATTTTATTCTAGGTAACACATCTAGTTTAAAAAGGCAATAGCATAACCATAAACAAATTATTTCAACAGTGCACTAGTTAGCAATAAGGCAAGGTGAGAATATGCATGCAGTGAAAACATACATTCACCCTCTTCCCCAGAACTCAACAGAAGATGGTCTTGACATTCAAACATGCACAACAAAGGCAATATCAATGAGCAGTAAAGCTTTATAATATAGCAATATAAACACGGGGGAAAATGCAATGTCATTAGGCAATAAAAGAGTCATAATACACCAATACAGATATGAGAAAATGCAATGTCACTGAACAGTAAAGATTATTTAAGGCAGCAGTACTAACATGGCAAAATGCATTATCATTGAATAATAAGGATTTATAGTGCCACAATACAAATATGAGAGGATGCAATGTCATCTATGGCTTCTCAGTACTATGCCCAAGAGAACTCATTTTCTTCACAAATAAAAATACACTTGTAAAAATTGAGGTTGGATGGATGGGGAGGTGGCTATGATTTTCTTAAAGATATTTTTTCTGCTGTTATATTCTATGCCTCTTTGCCTGCAGTTTAAGTGGATTTATTTATTCTGTTCATAAAATAATTCATAAAGTAAATATTTTATTAAATTTTATTACAAAAGTACAGCATGTATAGATAAACATATATAAGTCAATCTAATGGCTGAAGTTACACAATGGAAAAATCATCACACAATAAGTAGTTATCACGCAGAGACTAAATCTTGGAGAGCTGCATGTTTTAGCATTCATCTAAGCTTTCGAAGCCCACTAATTAATATACTGTACTTTGGGTTAACAAAAGCTGTACAGTAGTTAGTTTAGTGTCAGTACTGTAAAGCATTATATTAACCACAATGGGAGGAGGATGAGAGCATATTAAATGTTCAATACCTTACATTAATTTGCATAACAATGGAATATACAAACTTCACACATTGTTATGTTTTTTTCTGATTTAATGTTAGGTCTCAGTGGCATATCTCTCAACCTCTTAGTGCAAGAAATCTGGGTTGCAAAGGCCCAAAAATAAGGAGAGATTTTAAATATTGCTCTTATAAATGTAAAATCTTGCTAGAATAACTGGATTTGTGTTAGCATACATTTTCCAAGGGAAATGAAGTCTAAAACTCAAATGTTTGTCATTAGTAAGTGAATTCAGTTTTCAGTGATTTGCCAGAAAATCACAAATTTTATAGGAAATAAACTAGAAATATGAGGCAAAAATCTGGACATTCTGCAAAAATCAGTACATTTGAGAGATATGCTCAGTGGTCATAATGGAACAACCACATTTCTCTTCCAAGATGATCTGTGGGAACAACTATTGGAAAAAGAAAAAAGTCACCAATACAGTCCTGTTCTAAAGTTAAAGTACATTTCATTAACATTTTGAAGCAGGGTTAACATTATATGGTTAGTTAAATGCATTTGTGGCACTCTTGGCTATTTCCATGAAAGCAATTATTTGAGGGCCAACTAAAATTACGTGGGGGTGACACAGTGGCACAGGGAGTAGCATCATTGCCTCACACCAAGAGGTTCTGGTTTGATTTCTGGCTGCGGTGTCTTATGTGTGGAGTCTGCATGTCCTCCATATGCTTATTTGGATTTTCTCTGGTTTCTTCTCACATACCAAGGAAATGTTGTACACATATTGGCAAATTGACTTGGAAGAAAGGCCTAGCAATCTACTTTCATTTATGGTGCCTGTTCACATGGTTGCAATATGGGAGTCAGCAAATAAAGGCAACCAGTAGCATTGGCCTAATATTCGTGATTAAGTAAATTATTTTTATGTATATGTTGGTCTTATTTATATCCTGTACTGCCCTAATCATATATTTTTTGGCTTATGCAGCACGCCAAACAACTTAAATCATTAAGGTGACTCTTTCCTTCACATCTGCCTGTTTAGGTTTGGTTCACCTTAGGGAAGCTGAAGTTGTCTGATTCTGCTTCACACAGAAACTCTGATCCAGTGCAGAGTGGCACTGTCCTTTGGAGTACAACTGGTCTGATTCTGTTTCACATAAGTACTCTGATCCAGTGCACAGTGGCACTGTCCTTTGGAGTACAACTGGTCTGATTCTGCTTCACACAGAAACTCTGATCCAATGCACAGTGGCACTGTCCTTTGGAGTACAACTGGTCTGATTCTGTTTCACATAAGTACTCTGATCCAGTGCACAGTGGCACTGTCCTTTGGAGTACAACTGGTCTGATTCTGTTTCACATAAGTACTCTGATCCAATGCACAGTGGCACTGTCCTTTGGAGTACAACTGGTCTGATTCTGTTTCACATAAGTACTCTGATCCAGTGCAGAGTGGCACTGTCCCTTGGAGTGCAGCTGGTCTGATTCTGTTTCACATAAGTACTCTGATCCAATGCACAGTGGCACTGTCCTTTGGAGTACAACTGGTCTGATTCTGTTTCACATAAGTACTCTGATCCAGTGCACAGTGGCAATGTCCCTTGGAGTGCAGCTGGTCTGATTCTGTTTCACATAAGTACTCTGATCCAGTGCAGAGTGGCACTGTCCTTTGGAGTACAACTGGTCTGATTCTGTTTCACATAAGTACTCTGATCCAGTGCACAGTGGCAATGTCCTTTGGAGTACAACTGGTCTGATTCTGTTTCACATAAGTACTCTGATCCAGTGCAGAGTGGCACTGTCCCTTGGAGTGCAGCTGGTCTGATTCTGTTTCACATAAGTACTCTGATCCAGTGCAGAGTGGCACTGTCCCTTGGAGTACAACTGGTCTGATTCTGTTTCACATAAGTACTCTGATCCAGTGCAGAGTGGCACTGTCCCTTGGAGTGCAGCTGGTCTGATTCTGTTTCACATAAGTACTCTGATCCAGTGCAGAGTGGCACTGTCCCTTGGAGTGCAGCTGGTCTGATTCTGTTTCACATAAGTACTCTGATCCAGTGCAGAGTGGCACTGTCCTTTGGAGTACAACTGGTCTGATTCTGTTTCACATAAGTACTCTGATCCAGTGCAGAGTGGCACTGTCCCTTGGAGTGCAGCTGGTCTGATTCTGTTTCACATAAGTACTCTGATCCAGTGCAGAGTGGCAATGTCCTTTGGAGTACAACTGGTCTGATTCTGTTTCACATAAGTACTCTGATCCAGTGCAGAGTGGCACTGTCCCTTGGAGTGCAGCTGGTCTGATTCTGTTTCACATAAGTACTCTGATCCAATGCTGAGTGGCACTGTCCCTTGGAGTGCAGCTGGTCTGATTCTGTTTCACATAAGTACTCTGATCCAATGCTGAGTGGCACTGTCCCTTGGAGTGCAGCTGGTCTGATTCTGTTTCACATAAGTACTCTGATCCAGTGCAGAGTGGCACTGTCCTTTGGAGTACAACTGGTCTGATTCTGTTTCACATAAGTACTCTGATCCAGTGCAGAGTGGCACTGTCCCTTGGAGTGCAGCTGGTCTGATTCTGTTTCACATAAGTACTCTGATCCAGTGCAGAGTGGCAATGTCCTTTGGAGTACAACTGGTCTGATTCTGTTTCACATAAGTACTCTGATCCAGTGCAGAGTGGCACTGTCCCTTGGAGTGCAGCTGGTCTGATTCTGTTTTACATAAATACTCTGATCCAATGCTGAGTGGCACTGTTTCTTGGAGTACAGCTGGTCTGATTCTGTTTCACATAAATACTCTGATCCAATGCTGAGTGGCACTGTTTCTTGGAGTACAGCTGGTCTGATTCTGTTTCACATAAATACTCTGATCCAATGCTGAGTGGCACTGTTTCTTGGAGTACAGCTGGTCTGATTCTGTTTCACATAAATACTCTGATCCAATGCTGAGTGGCACTGTTTCTTGGAGTGCAGCTGGGACTTTGCAGTAATAATGTTATTGGTGGGGGGGGGTAAGCCTCTTAAAGGGTTCTCTAACAGAACTGTTAGAAAGACATGATACTATAAGTTTCAACATTCAAAAATTAAACTGTAATTCCTTATAATACCCCTCAATTGTACAGATATTTGTAGAATACCCAGATTTTTGACTTGCTGTGGTCTGTTCCTCATAAGATCTTTGGTTTTCTGGCAAATCATTGACTACTGAAGTCAGAAAATAATAAAAGACATTTGAGTTTCAGTCTTCATACCCTACAGAAAATTCATGCTAATGGAAAATCTGTTATTCTAGCAACTGTCTAAGTTTAAAAGAGCAATATTTAAAAAAATGTCTGTATTTTTGGACCTTTGTTCCCCCCCATTATTTACCGTTTTATCCGGATTTCTTATTATAAGAAGTTGAGAGCTATGTCCCTTATAAAAACAGAGCATTCCAAAACTAAGCATTTCACCTTTTAAGCTCTTCCTGACATGAGGCACTGCATTCATAAATTGCATACATTTCATAGATACTCCAAGCTCTTTTAATTTTGTGACCATTTACGCCTTGCCAGTACCCTCCTTCAGGAAGCACCTCCTTTGTCTAGTAGGATCATACCACTCAATCCCACAGAAAATCTGTGCATACTAAACTGGTCATCTAGGTTATTTTTAAATTTAGATAGTGAATCTCCCTGTTTAACATGCAGGAGAAGTTTATTCCAGAGGTTTGGGAAACACTGGGTTATAAACATGTCCTTCAACTGTGTTTTCTTGTTCTGCTGCTGAAGATTTAGACCTTTGGTTCTAGTACTGGTAGACCCAATGGACTTGCAAAGGTACAGGAGGTCCAAGGCAACTATGTCTCTTATGGCACTATAAACAAGGCAAAGATCTCCCTTCAAAAGTCTGTAAAACACTTACTAATGAGATAGATCTTTTGGCCTCTCTTTAAAGCTCGGAAACTTTTGGACTGTGATCTTTTTGATTAGGAATCTTTGGGATATTTATAATTGTTTGATATGTTTAGTAAGTTACATTTCAAAGTGGGCACTGTTCTTAATAACTGGTAATGATTAATGCTGAGTATAGAGGAGTGATTATCTTTTTAGACCTTGAAAATATTTGTTTAACAATTAGCTATGCTAAATAAAAGCATTTTCTGACTACTATTGTTACTTGATAGTCAAAGAGATAATGTTATCAACACAAGTTCCTAGGCCCCTGACTGCATTGCCATTGTTCAGTAGGATGCTGCCTACATCGAATGATTAGGGGAGGGATTGCCTACTAAATGAGGCAATGCTACATTTCTTAGAAGTCCATTTTTAGAACACAAAGAGTTGAATTAATAAACCACAGCTTGTAGTCATTTCCAAACTTTGTTAGCTACAGGCCTTGACTCTTTGTTTGGAAATGTGTGACATAAAGGCCAAAAAAGAAGTGTTTCCATCACTAAGTCCTGAGAGGCACCATGGGTAACTTTCATACATTCCGAGAATGCTCCTGCAACTCACACTGTGTGGATTTTGTCTTTTAGACATTTTGCCATCCATACTTCTGCCGTTTATATATACTATCCCTGATATGCTTATGTCTTGAAGAAAGTAGAATACTTAGAAAGATGTGAATTTCACTCATAGTATATATTCTCCTATAACACAATTAAAGTTTCACTGTTCCAAGGATCAAATTTGCTCTCCTTTGCTTTTTACTAGGCACCTTAATTGAAGGAAGCCATCACTGTAGACCTATTCTAAACTTTTTCTCCAAATTCCTTGGCTCTGACTGCAATGATGTAATGTCAGGAGACTGATATTTCTGCTCATTCCCACCTACTTCCTTATTTATTTATTTAATTTGCATCTGTGCAAACACAGCCAAAGTGTACTTGCCACACACATTAATTTCTGTCAGATACTGTTGTGCCAGTATTTTCTTCCCACCTAAGAGATGCTTCTTGTTTACTTAGCTTTGCTTCGCTGTTTGCCTTTCTTAAACCAGGGATGCCTGCTGTATGGGTGGGCACCATTATTCTCGACCACAAAACATCCACTTCAGAGCTTATTAAAATATTTAGGGTTTATTGAGAGATGTATTTATAATGAAGAAGTCTGTTAGCCTTCTTTTCAAAAGTACTCTAAAGAAAGAAATAGGTTTTCTCTTTAATCCTTCTTAGCCTTTATGCATGTACTTGGAAAGTAGAAGGCTTTTAATCTACATTGTTAGTAAGCACGGATCATCAACAAACAGACAAGCTAAAGAGCTGCTGATGAAGTGCCAAATATACAAATATACACAAGTTTCTTCTGAGGAACCTGGTTTTGTTGATAAATAAACTGTGGTTCATCTCTTTACCTGTCCAAAGTCTGGAGCTTGGTCTTCATTTGTTTGAGTATGCTAAGTGATTTTTTTTTCCTCAGAATTTTGTCACTTACCTCCTTGTAGACTGCGATTTATATGTTCACTTAGGAGTGATATCTGGCAGGTCCAAGGCAATGCATTTTGGAGAACGAATGAGGCAGATATTACATTGTCAATTTGTGACTGATCATTCCCTGTGGCGCAGTGACCTCAGACTGAAAAGAGTAAAGTATGGTGGGGGTGGATAGTTCACTACCATGTGGAGTACAGGAGACTTGCTGTCCTGTAAAACCAAAAGTTTTGCTTATTTATTTATTTACTGACTTATTTTTAACAAGGTTTGCTCATAAACTGAATAGCTGGAGTGCATGCATTTCAAGAATGTGTGCACTCAGGCTTGTGACAGAGGGAGCATGATGCAACCTTTTGGTGGTGAGGATTTCATACTGGATCTTTTATTGTGAATAATGTTTAAACTGAGTATTCCTCTGGTAATTAATATTAAGACTTAAATGCTGTGAATTGAAATGTCAAGGTGCTGCAATGGTCTTTATTCTGATGGATGACATAAACTTTCTTTACCATGACAATAACTTCTTAACCTAATATGGAGTTTACATATGCATATTTTATAGGAATCTGTGGGAAGAAAGAAGCTGCATTTACCCTTGTCATTGTTTAATTTTTTATCTGAAGTTTTCAAGCTGTTTCTTTATAACTTTTTGCTTATATGTTTGCATATCATTTCATTTACTACTTCTTAACACGTAATGATGTAATGCCAAAAGCATCCATATTTGGTTTGATGAAATTAATATAACTGTAGAGCTTTTGTCTGTGCTTTGCATTCCCAAAGCTCTGAATGTATTTTCACTCAGGGCTATAGAGAGGATTTTTGGAACTGGACAAACGTTTTTAAAACGTAGAAACTCTTCACTCCAAAAAAGCAAAAATGTAAGCAAACAAATCTCATTTAGCCATCAGGCATCACAAAAAAGATCCATTTAATTGCATGTATAAATATAAAACATAATGACAATGCAATTTTGAGTTAAAGTTTAGCATATGCTCAACGCACAAAGGAAATAAAATAAAATAAAACAACAGCCATGACTGCGATCTGCGCTGGTATCAAACTCAAGTATTTGTTATTAGTGTATAGTTTCTCAGTCTGATGATTCATTTTCTTGGAAAATTCATGTATTTCTTTCTTTTCTTGATTCACAATATCTGCTGTACACACATCTGTGGGATTCAAAAGTACCTCTTTTCAGAGCCAGAGACTAAGTTAAAAATCCTTTTATTTGACCTCTCTTATTGGTTATGCATTTCTGAGAAATACTTCAATAAATCACATAGCATATTATATTTGTTGTTGGCCTAGCTTTGCCCTCATGCCTGTAAGCACATTTTGACAACATGACATCTGTTAACTCTTTTGGGCTTTCTGTTACACTCTTTCATTGCATGCATTTTCTGTACCATTTCACAAGTGTCAAGTGTCTTTCAGCTTCATTTTAGCTCTCATTGTTTGCTTGAGTTTAATTTGGCACACATATATTTCCTCAGCAAGCTTTCTGATGTATGTACTTCCTATATTCTTTGGTCTACATTCACTACAGCGTTATTTGATATTAAATCTGTTTCACTCAATAGATTCTAAGTGTATTATTTTTATGCCACAAATAATTTTTGTCTCTGAGTAGTGAATTGCATTAAGCTCTCCCCAAATTCACATTCTTTAGCGCCTTTTCTTAACCCATTTACATATATATTTACTGTTTCTTATGATCCTGGTTTCTGGTAAAACAAAAACATTAAAGTATGGTATTTATAAGGTTCACAGTACAGTATGACTTTTTCTTTTATGACTGCTAAGTATGTTTTTTTTCAAATACCACAGGCTACTTTTGGCTTTTCCCGGTTAGGGGTTGCCAAAGCAGAACTCTCGTCTACTCATGACTGGCAGTGGATTTTTACTGTGCCAAGTTGCCAGCCCAATGCCCAACCTTCAACGAAGGCACTCCCATTCACGCTCGCACCTACCTGCATGTCTTTAATGTCACTCAACCGTGGGGAGGACATGTAGGCCACACAGAAGGCGCTCCAGATGAGAATTGAATGGGAGAACCTCTTGCTGTGAGGCGACAATGCACCGCTGCACCACCGCGGCTCATATTTTAAATACCTTTACTCTGCTATCTCTTACTATGTCAGGAAATGTGGCAATGTGTATTTGTTTTTTCTTATATGCAAGACAATATGAAAAAGATCAAATGTCTGGAGTGATTGCTTCCAATTTTCTATCAGATTATTCTAGACAATACAAGATGTTGGTACAGTAACATGCGAAAAAGTTGTCATGATTGAAATTCTGCTGTTTTAATGCATAAAATGCGTAATAATGGGAGCGCTGTCATTCTTTACATAAATGGTTCACCACTGTCCCAAAATGTCACAGAGAATGAGAGATGTCTGGAACATATGTTTCATGCAATTCCTTATTTTGGTTCTTTATTTGCCTTATTTTTGCCATTTTTCATTACTTTATATCTTTAATTCACTGTTGTTTTTGTTCTCACATCTCACTTGGTAGTCTAAAATTGTATTGCTTTACTGTTTGCAAAAATGGCAGTAAGTAGGTTCCAGCCATGTCATTGATAAATACTGCAACAGTTTCTAAACTGGTAACAGCTGGGAACTATTTTAAAGCAAACTACATCCTATTAAGTGACAGTCGAAATTCAAGGCTCCCCCAAACCTAGAGAACACAACTATCTAGCTAGAATTATTTACAGAAACCCTGTATAAATACGTAAATGGCTGCATTGATGCTTCTGTACCTATCAGAAATAAACTCAGATCTAACATCAAAAACAAACCACACTGGTGGAATCCTTCCCTTAACAGGCTGTATAATAAAAGAAAAAAAAAAGGCATGGCCAAAATCAGAAAAAGCAACTATCATAGAGACAAGAGCTCTCTCTAAACTAAACAAGAAACTAAGAAGTCTAATAAAGTACAACAAGGCACATTACAAGGTCAGGATAGCCTCCCTGGCTAAAGACAATAACAAGGCCTTATTCAGCTATATCAGGAACCTTAAAAGTAATAATCAACAGTGTGCAGAACTGGTGATAGATGGCGCAACCCTCACTAACCAGTGTGACATTGAAAATCTACTGTCTAATAAATTTAGCTCTAAATTCACCCCCCCCCCCCAACTATACCCTGTGAAATCCCTTCTAGCATATCTCCCCCAACTATTAACAGAGAGCAGGTCTTGGAGGTGCTCGCTAATGCCAAAAATATTGTCTCAGTGGTCCCCAAAAATAACCCTAGTTGCCTCCTAAGTAGTGTAAAACATGACATAGCAGGACCATTTGAGGCACTCTTCAACTACAGCTAAAAAATAGGTTATGTGCCTGGTGAATGGAGTGCCACAATGGTTGCCCCAGTTCATAAAGCTAGACCATCAACTGACCCAGGGAACTACAAATCTATCAGTCTGACTGGTCTAATATGCAAAGCCAATGAACACATTATCATGGAAATAATCAACAAGGACAACCTACAGACACTGGACTCATCCCAATTTGGCTTTGTTAAGGGAAGGTCTTGCCTACTTAACCTGGTAGACTTCTTCAAGAGGGTCACAATGGTTACAGATGAGGGCCAAATGGTGCATGCCACCTACCTTCACCTGGCCAAGGCATTCGATACAATACCCCACTAGGGCATTGTTGACAAACTCTCAGAATTAGGAATAAATCCCTCTATAGCTCACTGGATTGACAGCAGGGTCCCAGATTGGACCCAAGAAGTCAGGATCGGTGATATCACTATCACCAAGAGATCAATCCCTAGTAGAGTACCCCAGGGCTTAGTATTGGGCCTGCTCCTATTTGGCATCTGCTTCTTGGACATCAAAGCAATAGCCTCTGGTTCACCAAGTTTCCAGAGGATTGTAAATGGGGAGCTATTATAGATTACCACCATGACACCAACATCCAACAACAGGGTCTAATGCAAATGACTGGTTCGAAAGCCATGGATTAGAACTCATTGTAAAGAAATGTATTATAGTGTTCTTTGGGAAATTGTCCACCCAAGCTAATTACTTTGTTCATAAAGCAACCCTAAAAGTTGACCTGATAGTTAGGGATCTGGGAACATAAGTAGACAGTAATCTGGCATTCAACCAACATGTAGCCAAGACAGTAAGAAAATCATTCTGTGTCACCCATCTCATAAGCAAGGAATGGAATACAGGTCCAAGGAAGTAATAGTACCACTCTGCTCAGTCCTTATTAAACCCATCATTGAGTGTAATGCCCTTTTGTCATGTACCTAACATGGCACTTGCAACAGTTCCTCACCAGGAGAATCCAGGGAACGAATACCCTGTCTGTGTACACAGATCGCCTGAGGGTCCACTCTTTGTACTCATTCTCCTACAGATTACTGAGGTGATCTATACCTAGTATATAAGGCATCCTCAGATCCAGCTCTGATGCATCTCTCGTACAGTCACAAGATAAACAGCACCAGAAACACTAGATCCAAAGACCTGAACTTTGCCTGCAACATAAACAGAACCTGCTGGAGTGACTGATATGTGGCTCAAAGGATACCCGAACTATGGAATAAGCTCCCCATCTATGTGAAGCAGAGTCTATCCCTGACCATATTCAAAAGAAACCATGATGATTGGATAGGATATTGCAAATTCACATCCAATCTGGCCCCCGTGTTTCTGATGTACAGAGGTCAAAAGTAAGTAATCCACAACCAACATACCTCCCCCCATGTAACCCTTAGCCACCATCATATAGATGTCCAAGAAACTGTGGGACAAAACTGGGTTGGGTTGCATGGCTAGGCTTGTAATAGCCCTGGTGCTTGTTAGTCTGGTATAGACCTATGAACCTACGAACCTGTAATATTTTGCATACAGATGGGTGAAGAACATTTGATCTGGGATTAGTCTTCACTCCTGATTTCATTTCTGAGACCATAGTAGGTATTCTTTTTTCCTGCAGTTTCTATAGTCCACAGAAAATGTTTAAATAAAGAGATACAGGAGAGCTAGATGGATTTGTAGTTTCTTTACTAGGATAACGGAGAAATACACGAAGAAAGAAGTCACATGGCATGCATGCATGCATTAGCCTGATAGGATTCTTAATCTGGTACCAAATTATATCTCTTGCAGTGCGGTATGTCAGTACATGTAAGCTTTTGTTTTTCATTACTTGTCAAAGGCTGAAGTGGATTAGGCATAGTAAATAAAACATTAAAGGGCAATTTGCACTTCTGCCCTTAGTGTATAAAGGATACAACCGGCCTCATCCAAAGTAATGCAATGGTGCCAGATTCTGGGTACACCTGTAGTGAATTAGCATGTTCTGTTATGTGAGGTTTGAACTTTGTTTTGAATTTACAATCTTGGGCCTTCCAGTAGTATATGATTCATAATCATAGCCTTTGCCAGAGTCAGTTTAGTGTTCTGAGTAAAGCTGGTGGACTCTATGCTGAAAATGGAAAGCGGGTCCTGGGTGCTTTGAATATTTTTATCTATATGGTCTGGAAAGGTGAGCAAACAGGTCAATACAGATTCCTAAATATTTGGTAGGTAGGAACATATTCAGCATGGTTTTCATCTGGTCCTCAAAATAACAGCTTTATTTATCCACAGAAAGTCTTTTTTATATACTAGACAGCATTGACGTGGGTTACATTATGTATACTAATGCACAGATCAAGCTTCTGTAGTTCATGGTAAAGGTTTTTCTCAGAGGCAAATAACAAAGAGTTCATTGCTGAACAAGGTAGCATTTTGTTTGTACACTTCTGTGATTAACAAAACTGTCATCTCAAGTCCCCAGGAACAGATGGTATTCCTGTGGAAGTTTGGAAGCTAGGAGGAAAAAACTGATAAAGATTGGGAAGGTTTTGTTTAACAGTATTTTAAGAGGAGGAGAAGTAACAGCATCCTGGAAGAAGGCAGTGGTAATGGTAATACCTAAAGAGGGTAAAGATCCATCGGATCCAGCTTCATACAGGACCATTTCAATACTAAACCATGATTATGAAGTGTTTGTGTCTATAATGGATAAAAGAATGGCAAATGTGATACCAACATTGATAGATATGGATCAGTGTGGTTTTGTGGAGGGGAGGCAAACATTTAACAATATTAACAGAACATTGATAATCCAGAGGGAAGCAGAATGTAAGAAAATACCACTGTTATTGGTGGTCTGATGCAGAGAAAGCATTTGATAGAGTAGACTGAGACTTCATGAGCAGGGCAATGGAAGCATTTGCTTTACCTGATACAATTATAAGGTTAATTAGGAGTATATATGAGGGATCAGAGGTGCAAATGAAAGTGGGTGACCTCCTCTCTGATAATGTCTACTTGTGTAGAGGAACCAGGCAGGGTTGTCTGCTTTCTGCTTTGTTGTTTGCATTATATTTAGAACCACTGGCAAAGAAAATAAGGGACTCAGAAATTCAAGGATATAATAGGTATGGTAGTAAGGAAAAGCTGACTCTATTTGCAAATGATATTATTTTATACATGGCAAAACCAGAAAGGGACATTACAGTGTTATGGAACATTTTAAGACAGTTTCAGATCTTCTCAGGATACAAAATTAATGAAGCTAAAACAAAGGCATTAGCGGTAAATTATGTACCCACACATGAATTGGTCCAACAATATCCATATTTATGGGGACATGATAAAATTAAGTATATTAGCAGAGTTCCAAGATGGCTACCGTCCTGTAAACAGGGTAAGAACTCAGCTCTGCATAAAATTCATCATTCTCAAACGTAATACCATGTGAAGAAACCATCTATATCCGGAAATAAATCTATATGTGTTTGGAGATTAACATTCTGTGTGTGGGTCTCGACCAGATTGCAGGGATTTCTTTTAAAAATCAAATGATAGATTAGATTTAGTTAGTCCTTATATGCAGTTGCATACGTGTGCTCCAGAAATCCAGTGTGTCTGTGTGGGGCTTCTTCCTTCTGAAACAAACATATCAGTAATCAAATACTTTGACAACCGAAGGACAAGATATCTGGTATGTCTCAGCGATCAGAATCTATGGACTTACAAACCACTAAAGCAAAATTTTCTGCCATCTCATCTCCAGAGAAAGAAGTGAATACCAAAAGGGCCAGAACTGGTAAACAACAACAGCAACAACTAGAAATGTCTAAATCCTCAGTCAACTCTGCTACTTCCAAAAATAAAAATGACCGAAATAACTTAGATGATTTAAAAACAGCACTCCAGCCCATACAGGAGGCCATACAAAACTTTTCCTCACAGTTTAAAACATTTGGGGATTCTCTGGACAGATTTCTATCTAGGCTTTCGGATACTGAAGTGAGGGTCACAAATAATGAAATCAAAATTGAACAACTACAAAAAGATCTAGATGCCAGCAGGTCTACAAATGCAGAAATGCAAGAAAAACTGTTGATCTAGAGGCTAGATCTAGATGCAATAACGTTGTTATAAGGGGAATACCGGAAACTATCCCTCATAAGTCTCTAATAGAAAGCATCAGTGAAATCTTCTCCATTCTACTTGCTAATCCAGATTTGGCTTCTCAGATTATGATAGAAAGAGCACATAGAGCATTAAGGCAAGTCTCTGTTAACTCTAACATGCATCCCAGAAATGTATATGTGAAAATATTAAACTACCAACACACCATATCAATTTTATATGCTGCTAGATCTAAGAAATCTGTTACATGGAAGGATTCTAAGATCACTTTTTCACCAGATTTACCAGCCCCGATTAAGCTAGAGAGAAGGAAGTTAGCACCATACTGTGGTTACCTCATAAAAAACATCAAGTTTCAAATGAGATTTCCTAACACGCTTGTATTTAATTACCAAGGCTCCAACCAGCAAAACAATAAATATGCCAAAGCTCTGTTTCTCAAATTATTTAAAGAATGTCCTGAAAACTGATAAAGTGATTTTTTTTTTCTCACTGTATTGTCCTGGGTGAGTTCCCGTCTCTTATTGAGGCCTCGATCCCTGTTTTGTGAGCTGGATGTGAGGTAAACAATCCACTTTATCTCTGGGATGCTGGCCTGTTGCAGCATGGTTGTCCGGTGGCTGAGAACTTCATTTCCCATCAGCCTCTTGGGCAACGTTGCCCTCTAACCTTCCGCATCATTCATCATTGGATGAGGTATCCTAGATGAGTTACAGCTCTTAAAAGGGCAATACCCTTCAACAAGTTGCCAAATAAGGTTATCTATATGGTAAAGGGATCCCCCCTTTAAATAGCTGTCTACATGCAAGTATAGGAAGCTGTTACTCCAAAATGCACTGTGTGTAAGGTCCAGTATGGAGTCGAAATGTGGTAAAAAGTAGATGAAGACGTTTGTGGTGTGAAAGGAGTGATCTGCGTGTCAACAGGACGTTTTTTGGGACCTTGCTTATGGTACTTTTAGTAGTAGGATGTCATGCTGTAGTTTATATATAAAAGTTGCATTTTGATAGTTTTAACATCATAGGGGATTCAGGGTTTGCAGCCTTTAATGCTGAACGTTAAATGTGGCAAGGCAATGTTTTGGGCAGTTTTTTGATGTGGTTACTAATCCCCTAGGTGACTAAAGCGATATTCAGGATGTCTTTGTGATGGGGGCTGTCTGAGGTGCTTTTATGATGGATGTTTTCATTTGCATTATAGCACTCTTTAATTCCACTACCCTCTCTGTGGTAGTTAATTATAGTTCTAGTTAATATACTGGTTGGTATCTCAAGCATCCTAAATCTTGGGCTTGTAGGTTAACTATTAGATAATAGTATTTTCCATCTAGTATTGTACATTTTTTGATCTTATATTCCAGCAGTTATACTTTAACTAATTAATTATTTGGTAGACATTTGTTAAACATATATTGTGCAGAGGGTTATATGAATACTAATTGACAATTGTATTGTAAATGCTTAAACCTATGTCCAGGTGCTGTAAATTTGAAGGCGTCATAATTTTTCTTCTGACGAATATGCCGACAGCAACTTTTGGTGTAAATATTTAAACTGTAATCTGGTGTTTTTGTCAAACATGCTTTATCATATTGTTTCAGTTATACGGATACCGTATAAAAGCTGAAGTTATTATTTTTATTATTATTATTATTATTATTATCAGTTTCCACTGTTATTTTTTGAATGTTATTTCTGATAGATAGTGGATTAGTTTGAGTCACATTACAACTTCATTCATGCAGAACTGGGTTCGGGTGTCTAACCCTGTCTGGGAAGATTGGCGACTTGGATCCAAGAGTGTCTAGAGGGCTTATTGGGGGTCTACTTTTCTTATTGGGACCTTACCTCTTGTAATATATTGTTTGTTATTCTACCCAATAATCCCATCTCCTTCTGGGCCTAAGGAGGGAGGTTTAAGTAGGCAGGAAGGGTTTTGTATTATAGTGTTTATAGCCCGAATTCATTTACAAATATTCTTCTTCAAGGTTCAGGACATATTAGCTACAAGCCTTCAATCTCAATTCTTTACAGCATTAACTCACATTTCCTTCCCGTTTACTAGTCAGTTGAATTTGATTCATGGAATATTAAAGGTCTACAACTGGTGAAAAAGAGAAAATTGTTTATGCACATCCTATATAAAACAAAAGCGGATATCTTACTTGTCCAGGAGACACATTTACTCAGTCACCAGTGGGACCAAGAAAGAGCCCCATGGGTGAAAAGGATTATTGATTCTGGAAATAGCTCGAATAGCGCAGGTGTGGCTATAATAGTAAAGAAAAAGTTCCTGTTTGATATTATTAAGTGGGATTCGGATAAAGAGGGCAGATGGTGTCTCATTATTTTTAAGCTAGCTCAAATTGATAAACCCATCCTATTGCTGAATATTTATTCCCCATGCTACAACCAACAAAATTTTTATATGTATGTATATAATATTCTTTCGTCTTTCCCCAACCATCTATATATTATAGATGCGGACTGGAATTCAGTACAAAACCCTCTTACTGATAGGTCGAACCCAAATACAAGATATAATAAATATGCAGTAACAGTATTAGCCGAACTGAAAGATGATTTCAAGTTATTTGATCCATTCTTATCCCATAAGAGTCCCTCTAATAAGGTAAATTATACTTTCTTTTCCAATTGCCATAAGAGATGGTCTAGAATTGATTTCTTTCTTCTCTCATTAGACCTCGCTAGTTGTCAAATTGAATTACACACTGATAATAGAAACCTTTCCGACCATTCCAAGCTATCTCTTTTCCTAGAATATAAGCAAGGGGGTAGCAATAAAAATAGACCACTGTGGTGGAAACTTAACCCCATGCTTCTTCAAAAGGATGGGATTACTGAGATCATAGAGGACAACCTAGATCAATTCATTCAATCAGCTAAGAGGCAAGAGGTACCTATTGACATATTATGGGCCTCCACGAAAACTGTGATTAGGGGTACTTTTATTAACAAAGCTTCATTCTTTAAGAAATTATACTGCAAAAGGGAAACTGACTTGATTAAAAAGATAGCGATATGGGAAAATAAATTACAACGGAAGTATGATAGGGAAATAGAATCCCATGTAATTGGGTTGCAAAAAGAATATCTATCTCTGCAGGCGGATAACCTCTCATTTCATGAAGTTAAAATGTTGGCTAAGTACTCTGACTGAATGTCCTTCTAGATTCCTTTCCAGACTAATAAACCAAAATAAGGCGTCACACTATATTTCTCAAGTATCGTATCAAGATAAGGATTATCATAAAATTCAGGATATTATAACAATTTTTCAAAAGATATACTCCCACTCTCTCTAATGACCCCTTAATATGCAGCAGCTTGCTGATACTCTTAAAGAGTTGTCCTTTCCTAGATTAAATGAGGATCAATACCATATTTTGGACAGAAAGATCACTTCACAAGAAATCTTAGAAGTAATCAAGAATTTAAAACTAAATAAAGCTTCTGGTCCTGATGGGTTTACGGCAGAATTTTATAAGTCCTCTCCCACAAGATGTCACCTATTTGACCTATAACCAGATTCTTCAACATGGTATAAGAGACCCACATTTCAATGCTTCTAAAACCATACTTATTCCAAAAGGTAAAGCTGATTCTACCAAACCAGAGAACTATAGGCCCATCTCTGTTATTAATGTAGATTTAAAAATTTTAGCTCAAATATTTGCAAATAGACTCAAATTAGTAATACCCAACATAATTTCCAAAGAACAATCGGGTTTTATTGGAAATAGACAGACATCCGATCATACAGTAGCTCTAGAAGCTATGATAACTCTCTCCTCTCTTTCGAATTACCCTTTATATACATTAGCGATAGACACATCAAAAGCCTTTGATAGGATGAGTAGGAACTTCTTACTAATCATCCTACCCTTTTTTAATATACCTGCTTCATTTGTAAAACTTATTGAAACTATCTATTATAAAGTGTATACAATGCTTCAAATAAATAATTCTGTAACTGATAGAATTTTCATAGTTAATGGGACAAGACAGGGGTGCCCCCTCTCTCCTTTACTATTCAATCTGTATATAGAACCCCTATTTCTTCTTATTAAACAGAAAACCCATCACTCTATCCCCAGACTTTTTAGAACTAATATTCCTTTTTTCGTTTGCTGATGATCTTAATATCTACCTATCTTTCGAATTAGGACTTAAGAAAGATTATGGGTTCCATTAGTATCTTTTGTTTGCCAATTATAAAGTTAACAAAGTAAAATCCCAAATTTTCCGGTAAATATTACTTCACCTTATCCTATTAGCTGTTCGTTGAAGAGATACCTATTAAACAAAATCTTCATTATTTGGGGTCTCTTTTCAGTTGATCAAACATTAGCTTACCAGGAAAACATTTCCCAGTTGTGGACAGAGGTGCAAGGGGACCTGAAGAGATGGGCACAACTCAAGCTTCCTTTTCTGGGGAGGGCAACTATAATTAAGATGAACATTCTGCCCAGGTTCCTTTATATTTTTAAAGCCACTAACTCCATTATTCCGGTGAAATTCTTCAACAAAATGCATTCAACATTCTCAAAATTTGTTTGGTCACCTAAATCTGTGAGAATATCCTATTCTAAATTAATATTTCTGAAGGACATAGGAGGTATATCTCTGCCTGACTTCAAATTATACTATGATATCATTCAGAGTAGTAGAATTCTGAATATAGCGAACTATAAAATTAATTCTGAAGTTTGGTTCCCGTCCTGGGTAGTTCTATATTTTAATTATGTCAGATCCCTTAAATTTAACCCATCGGCTCTTCCCTTCTTGAGTAAGGAGAATCTAGAAAGGCATAAAATCATTTGTGGTCTCAAATCTAATGTTATGACATTTCAAAGATTATTAACGTCCATGAAGCTTTTTCACACTTTCTCCTCTCTCCAACCCATACATTTAAATCCGAATTTAACATTGAGTGGTAACATGTTAAATCTAGACAATTTTCCCCTTATTAAAGACAAATGTATTGCGGATTTTTTCATAATCAAACACCTGAAGTTCGCTGAAATTAGACAATCCTTTAATTTAACTAACAAATATACATTAATACTCAGACAGATTTTAGATCTAATCAAGCCCTATATGGAATTTCCAGAGCTAAACAGGGAGGACATTGAGACATCCAAAAGTATCTTGAAACTATTTCTGCTTAAGAAGAAGATGATATCAAATGTTTACAAATTCTTGGTCTCGATCAGAACTAATAACTCACTGGTATTTTCCAAGTTCTGGGTAGATAAGGACCCGAGTATATCCACTACAGTTATGCAAGAATCGTTTAAGTTAAGTTCTAAATATATCCCTTTAAAAAAAATTGGCCTATACGCAACTTATGATTGTAAATAATGCATATTTAACCCCAGCAATTATTAATAAATTTCAACCTAACTCACCAGCCTCTTGCTCATTTTGTAAGAAACATGTAGCTGACATATACCATATCTTCTGGAGTTGTAAATGTGTGTACAGACTGTGGTGTGCTCTAAGAGTGATCCTGGGAAAGATGGGTTACGAGAAATCAACACTTTCATGGCAGTATGCTCTACTACATATACCTCCAGCTGGTATTTCTAAGGCTCAACATAGGGTGTTGATTTCCATATTCATATTTATTAAATATTATATCTCTCTCCATTGGAAGAACCAAACAATAATGTCATGGGTAGGTTTAAAAGAATTAGTTTTTAGACATATAAAGGCTCAGAAATTCCTCTTTTATAAAGAGAATCGTAAGTACCATTCTGAAGACTTTTGGAATTCATTTTTTGCACATTTAGTAACCTGACATGCTATGTCGTAATCTTTTTATGTATCCTACATTCACTTTTAGATCATTGCATTTATAATAGTTGTTGTATTTGGGCTATGAACAATTGTATATAATTATTTTGTTTGTTAACTTGTGGTGTGTGAATTTTATGTGTTTTTGTTTGTTATGTGTGTTTTTGGAAAAGAATTATAATAAAAAGAATTTAAAATAAATAAATAAATAAATACAATTAAGTATTTAGGAGTATGGATTAGAAATGGCTCTGTTGTGATAGCTAAGGATATGTGGGAAGAAACTAAACAGAAGATAATGCAGCAATTGAGAAACTGGAAGCTTTGTTATATGGATATGGATACTAAGATGCAAGGCATTAAAATGTTTTTATTCCCTTTAGTCTTATACACAGGTCAGGCATATTTTATCAACCAGAGGAGAAGCTGTGGATAGCAATTAAAAAAGAGTTGAAGGATTTTATCTGGGAAGGGAAGACAGCAAGGGTCAAGTGGGATAAGCTGATTCTTCCAATAGAACAAGGTGGACTAGGATTATCCAATTTGAGGGAGTATTTTAGAGCAACACAGTTAAGGCTCTTACACAGCACAAGCAGAAAACTATAATTGAAAGTGGAAAGGAATGATGATGATGATGATACAGGGGGGAAGCTTAACAAATAAGAAGAAATTGGGATTTTGGATGCAGACTGTTAAGTAGAACAATAAAAACCATACAGAGCATTATATTCATAAAATAGCAGGGAATAGTCTAAGAATTAAACCAGCAGGAGAATGGAGAAAAGAGATTCTGCCGACAGGGATGACTGTGGTTAGCGATACAGATTAATAGGCAAGAGGGGCTGGAATTCATTGGAGAAAACTGTCAAAGGAACCAAGGTATTAGGATGAAATAACTAGAAAGGGAAAAGTAAAAGAATGGGAAGAGGACAAGAATTTATTTGGACTGAAGGTTCGAGATTGTCTTCCCTATCAAGGATTGATATCAGAGTATAGCAAAGAGACATAGGGGGGTATTAATGAAAGACCAGCACTAGTAGAGTAATAGATTCTAGAACAGAAGCACAGAAGCTGCCATTAAAAAAGGAATAATTAGTAAAGCATATAAAATATTGCATGATAATTATAAGAATCAGTCAGAGGGGCTTAGCAAGGATTGGAAAGAGAGATTGGATAAGTAATTCACAAAGAGACAATGAGGGGATATATGTATATTTCCCAAATATGCAACAAAGTCTAGAAGATTTATAATCTTTTCCTGGAAGTGTTTACATAGATACTTTTATACTCCAAGTAGACTCCAAAGAATTTTTCCTGAGGTGGATAGCAAATGTTGGGGATGTGACAGGCAAGAAAGAGATGGCTGGGAACATGTTTTTTGGGAGTGTAATGAGCTGGCAGACTTTAGGGATTCCCTGTAGACCGCTCTGTCTGAGATGCTGGGTGAGCAGATTGGATTGACTGGGGAGATGATTTTTGAGTTATGATACAGAATTGGAATTGCCTAGACATAGTAAAGTCTTCCTGAGTCTAATTATGGTGGCTGCCAAAAAAGCAATTACTCAAAAATGGAAGTCAAAGTCTAGACCAAATTTACTAGAAGTAGTAAATATAGTAACAGAGATAAAACAACTGGAAATGGGATCTTTAGAAAAGGGAAGGAGCAAACTACATAGGAGAAAATGGGAATTGTGGGAACAATATACGCAGAGAAGGAATGAAGTTTAAGAGGCAGGATTTGAATGAGCCATATAATGCTTAACTGACAATGACTGGATAGATTATACGTGATGTAAAATGTTTGCAACTACAGTTGTTTCAGTGGTGTCTGTGATGTATAATGTTTGCAACTAAAGTGGTGTCATTTCATTTGTTTTTCATTTATATAAATGAAAGATTGCCTATGTCATATGTGATAATTTAATAAAGATGTTTATTATAAAACAAAACAAAACTGTCATCTCAATCAGAATGTAGGAGGGATCTGTAATAAGCTTACTTCAATCAACTTATAGCAAACACTGATAAATCTGTGAAAACTCATCAGATTTCTGTCATAACTAATCCTTGTGGGACCACTTTGCATGTAGTATTTTATTCTGTGATCTTAGCCATCTCATTTGTCACTTATCTTAAATTCTGTACACATATCTGCAGTGAGCAACATTTTTTTACTTCATGTCCTGCAGTTTGCTTTCAGGGTCACTGCCACAGTGGCTCATTGATACTAATGCTGGCCAATCCTACTGATCTTAGTGTACCAGAATTAGGGTCCATTTTAGATCACCAAGTTGAAACACTGAAGCCAGGGCCAGCAGCTGTTGATACCTTTAAAAAGACAAAGAAAAATATCATGTTTTACACATTTTAAGTAGCATTGGCTAAATGTATTGTTAAAATTCACAAATATAAATGAGGTTTGGAACAGACCATTTTGTTCAGGGACATCTTCAAGGTGGGGAGGTTAGTTAGAGTTGCAGGATTTGGGAGGATAGGGGTAGGATAGGGTTAAATAGGAATGGATGAGGTTTGGGAGGAAGTGAGGTAGGGGTAGGGAGGAGCTTAAAGGATGTTAGGCAAGTGTAACTGGATTAGGAGTCACATTTTGGCATGAACTTGCTACAGTGCAAGTTTATGTCCAAGATGACCTTAGGTACTGCTGCGATGGTCAGGTAGGCTTTGTGGCAGGGCAGAGTAGGTAATGTTAGTTAGTCATGGGTTGGAGATGGGCTAGTATTTGTGGTTGTTTAACATAGTGTGATTGCCTGGGATTGTTAGATTGATCATTGCTTTGGTGGTCCAGTTTGAAGGATTTATGGTTAGGGACTGTAGAGTGGTCATTTCAGTCTGAAGGTCTGAGGGCGAGGTTTTATTTGTAATATTTTATTACATATGGGATGTAACATTTTTGGGTCAGCTTTTATAGGTGATTAGGGAGTTTTGTCTGTGTTATTGTGTTGCAGAGATACCTAGAAGTATGTGAATATTGTCTCGGTATGAGTGGATAGTGTGGGGCTGGAGTTGTGCGACTGTTGGTCTGGCTCATTTTTTTCCCTCTTCCATAGTAGGGTGTGCTCTGTTGCACTCTCTCTGTGGGGGTAAGTTCATGGGGTGAGTTTCATCTTGGAGGGGCATTGCTGGTGTCCAGATGGCGTCTTCTGGTGGCGGGGCTGTGCTCGCCGAACTTGCAAGTGACGGGTTGTGGTGTTTTCGCAGGTTACCTGAGCAGTGTTGCTCTTTGCGCATGCATGTCTGCTGTCTAGTTACCTCTCAATGCTACAGAATTGCACAGAATTGTCAGATATGGGGAATATTTCTGTCCGGTCACAATTTTGGGTTTCAGCCTTGGTATCATCCAGTAAAGGGCTGCTAATCCTGGAGTTTAAGTGTAACTACCGTGAGTTCAGTAAGGTTAGTTTTGTTTCTGTCATTTGGGGGGGGTCTTTGCAGATGGCAGTGCTATGACTTATAACCTGAAGCTGTGAGGAAAAATGTGGTGAATTACAGTTACTACATAATGACATGGAATGCTGTGGTACATTTTATGCTGTTGTGCTTTGATGGATTGTTGCACATTTCCTTGTTGTGTTGGGTTTCAAGTTTTCTCATATTGAGGTAGGGTACTTGTACGACTGTTTTGGTTTCCCTATCTGTCCTGCTTGTATGTGGTGCTCAGGTTTGTGGAGATTTGTTCTTGATTAGTCTAGAGTTATGGGCACACTGATGCATGGCCTGGTGGGGAGTCGAGGTAGGGGGATCGGGCAGGCTTTGAGTAAAAGGGTGGATTATTTGTTCCTTTGAATGTCCAGATTTGTCTCATATGTCGGTACGTTTCTCATACATTTGTTGTTCTGACAAATCAATAAAGGTTACAGTCCGGAAATAATGATGGTCATTTAAGTTTCAGGGTTATACCCTTCTGGAAATTCAGGCTAATGCAACATCTGTTATTCTATCAATTTTAAAGGTTACAGTCCAGAAATAATGATGGTCATTTAAGTTTCAGGGTTATACCCTTCTGGAAATTCAGGCTAATGCAACATCTGTTATTCTATCAATTTTCTAAGTTTATGACAGCATACTGAAGGGTCCCCATTTTAGGGGCCTTTGTACCCCCAAAGCTGATGGCTTTATATGGTTTCTTGCTTTAGGAGGTTGACATCGGCTAGGGAGGTTGTAACTGACTTCTGACTTCTCTGGACACAGTGCAGATGGAGAGAGAGTGCTTTATTAAAAAAAAAAAATTGAAACCTTTTTCTCATGCAACATACTAGTAACTTTTAAGTTATAAGAGGAATATTTAAAAGACACCCAGTTTTGTGGAGTTGTCCCTTCATTACTGAAATCCAGATTTTTTGTGCTATGAAGCTGAGAACTATGGGACCAGGCCAGTTCAGTATTACATAGGGCATCCTGTTTGACGTATTTAGCACTTATAACTGAAGGTTTAGTTTCGTTTGGGCCACTGGCCCATTTATTGGGTTGTTTGTTTTCCTTGCTGCCAGATGGATATGGTCAGTAAATGTAGCTTGGGAGGGGGCATTGAAGTAGGAAAAAAAAAGTAGATCTTCGTGTAACAGCAGGCCTGTTATGCTGTGAGTACGGTTGCTCATGAGCCTTTTGTTCATGCCAGTCAGCTATAGAGTATTGTGCAGAGTGCTTTGATTAATTAAGGCTAAGTGACTGTTCATGGGCTAGGAGGGGAGGTGAAGTGTTTGGTTCGTGGGCTGGGGTGTGAGGCAAGCAGCTGGAAGGTCTGCATGAATAATCAGAGTTATAGACTGCTCTTACTTCGGTCAGTCTATATTAATTCATATGCCCTGATTTTGTTGATGTCTCAAGTTAATAGCACTAACATTTTAAAGGTGTCCCTGAGTTTTGGATTTGTCTCTGATTCTTTTATGTTCTCTGACCATCACACTGGTTTGTTCAGATATTTGAGTTAAAAATATATTTGTAAAGTTATTTGTGTTAAAAATACATCAACAGTAGGTCTTGCTGGATGTATGCATGTATATTAGGCTGTAATTTTTTAACTGATCAAATTTGTATATTTATTTATTTATTTATTTTACAGTTTGTTTACCGAGATAGTCCATTGGGCCAAGAAGAACCCATTTTCAATGAAGTTCCAGTGGGGAAAGCTCCATGACAACAATATACAATAAAGACAATACATTCACATACATCAGAGAACCTAGGAAGGGTTTAAAGTTTGAAATTGTGTTATAGCTTTCAGAGTGTGCCTCATTTGGATTTGGAAGGTTAAGATTAGGCAGATGGCTTTACAATATAAGTTAGCTTCGCTTATACAGGGCACTAATGGATGTGGTCTGGAACTGCAAGGTTACCCGAGTTGTGGATATTGCTAGGTCCCTTCATGTGTGGGGTTTGTTTAACTTATTCGACTGGTAGTTAAATTTATCTTGGGTATTTGCTAAGGTCATTGGAAGTATAGCTTCAGTTATGGCTGCTTTGTCATAGATGTGAGGGCAGTGGTACATTTCTTCCTGTGTTGGCGGGATAGGTTGCCCTTGAAGATGTCTTGGAATGGGAGTTATGCATTTTGGATGATTTACATGTCTTTTCTTTCTTGCAGATGGGTCTTGGAATGCTGCGGCTGTAATGTGGAATAGGTGGGTATAAGATGGTGCCTTTTCTTTACACATTAGAGGGTTTAATCTTCTCCTTTTCTGTGTAGATGGTTGTGTGCTGAGTACCAGTGGTGGCGATACACAGTGAATTCACAGATGATGGAAGCAGTGGCATGCGAGGAGATTACACATGCGGAGCACAAGAGGGCAACAGTTACTGATGGAAGTAAGTGGATTTCACAGTTGTTGAGTTTTGGTAGAGGATTTACACTGCTAGTCAGAGAAGGAAATGCATTTGAGTTTTTGATCTCAGAGTTAATTGGTTGTACAATTTGTTCTATTGCCCATTCAGTATGTTAGATTAATGTTGGAATTTGTCCCTGTTTTGGGCATTTGCATTCAATAGTAAAGGGAGCAACGACCATAGGTAAGAGTTGCGTGGTGCACAGGAAGGCCGGAGATGGGCATGTGCTGAGTGATCAGTGGTCAGCACCCTGATTAAATGCCTTTGAAAGGTAATGTATGCTTTATGTGGATTTTCCTGGTTGGACTAGTGTATAATGGATTTGGGGATTTTGGTGCTTGAGTGGTGCATAGGGGGTTATGTAAGGAGGTATGTTTGGGTCAAGGTAAGGTATGACTAGGGGTGTGACTGTCCTGCAGGAAATAGTTAAAGGTAGTTGATGTTGAGGGGCTGGACATTCATTTTGTTGGGGTTGTGTACAAAGGGGTCATAGGGAATTTTATTTTATTTGCTGTTTAACAAGATATGTCGAACTTGGTGCGATTTGAGTAGTGTATCGACAAGTAAAGGAGTAGGTTGGGAGCTGGGTGGCATGGTTGTGGATCTGTTATGGGGGGTCTGGGGGTTTTCTACAGGTGGGGTGGATGCGCAGTAATTAAAGGCCTAGGGAGTCACTAGGTTATTTGTGCTAGGGCCCTTAAAATCAGTTTATCTATATTAATTTTAGTTATGGTTATTATGCACTTGTATTTGGAGGTAAGGTATTCTGCTGGGAGATGATGGATTGATGTCTGGTAGATGGTATGTTAATAAGTGTTTGTTTGTATTCATTAAGGCATTTCAAGGTTGGTGAAGCTGGGTAGTGTAAGGCCAAGGGAGGATAAGGTATGTTAAGGGCAAGTTATAGCAGGGTTTGATATTTGCTTAGTGGTAGTTTTGGGTTCTTACTGGTGTGAGGAGTGCACCAATTTCAGGAGTTGGGGTAGTTGCTAGGTTAATGGCTCTAAGGTTTTGATGAACTACACAGCCTCAGATAAGTAAGTTTCCTTAATCCAGAATGCATTCCATGTTGCTCTTAGTCAAGAGGGACATGGGTGATTGTTGCCCATCTCCAAAAGGAATATAGTTAGACCTGTGGGGGGGAATTTCAGGTTTGGTAATAGGATATAACAGCATGACTATGATTGTTTTTTTTTTGCCTTAATTATGGTTAACAGCGTTGTTGGGAACTAATTGGTTGGGAAAAGAGTGGTATATTTATAGAATAGGCCCCTTTGCAATGCAATCATTTGTTTATTTCGCATGGGTATTAGTTGTATCGTGAATCTGTCAGGTGTGGAGGAAATCTTACAGGTATTTTGTTAAAGCATCTTAAGTTTCATTGGTGTTTTGTTTGCATTAGTAAATGCATTTTAAGCAGTTGAAGAAGGAGATACACCAGTGGTGGTGCATACTGTCATTCAGAAGTTGTGATTATGTGTGGATAAAGTACTTACAGTTTTTTCTTTTACAGGTAGGTGGAAGGAAGGTGGCTTTGATATGTAAGAGAGGGGTTGAGGTTGATGTTGGTTGATGGAGTGGTGTGAAGAGGTCATGGTCTTACAGCAAGGCAGTCACATATGGAATTGTTATATTTTCTTCCCAATAGTTACAATGTAATGGTTTGTTTGCTTGTTTTGGATGGGGAGCATCAGGAGTGGAAGAAGAGGAGGAAAAAAGAGAAAAAAAAGAAAAAGAGGATAGTGTACCTACTTTGAAGAGATCTCATTGGTATGATGGTATGCATTGAGGTTTAATAACGAAATAGTATGGCTTGTTTTGTTGAATTGCTAGAATGTCATGATGGCTGTTGAGCTGTTTTATTGCTTATAGGGGACAGTTAGTGTGATGGCGAGATTGCTAGACAATGGGATTTTATGATACTATTTTGGTTATTTTAAGCAGTGAAACGGGGCTGGGATTAGCCATCATGCTTTGTTCTTGTTTCTGTGTAGTTTCAGATGATGGCAGGCTTTGGGTTGGTTGTCCAGTTGAAGGGTAATGATGGGGGAGTCATTAGAATTGTTTTTGATCTGGCATTAAGGAGAGCTTATTTGGTTATTACTGGATTGGGTGGTAAATGGGGTTGCAGTTTGGTATGATGGGATGTAGTTGACTCTGGTTTTTATAATGCCCTTGAAGTCTTTGTGGAGCTGCCATTGGTCATGAAGTAAGGATAATTTAGCTCATGTGCAGTGGGTATGCTAGGTTATCTTAGCATAGGTGAAGGGTCAGTGTTTTGTTTTCAGCGGTTTTGGTAACTGGTTATTTTTGTTATGTGATAGGGGTTTAGCAGTTAACTATATCCACCTTGGTTAGTGGGGACAGGGTACACCGAATGATGTTTGGCCAGATGCCTTAATGGTGTTTAGATTGCTGGAAGTGTGCTGTAGAGAGGGGGAACAGCCTGGTCAGGCTGGTGGGCAGAAAAGAGGGACAGGCTTGCCTTCTTCTGTTCCCCCTCCCTCTGGTGATGAATGGTCAAGTCAATAAGTTGGAAAAGGAAAGTGAGTAGTTACGCCACTTGACAAGTGCATAAGTAAGCGGAGGAAGCTGCTTATTTGGTTGATGGTATAATGAAATAAATGGTAAAGAAAGTGAGCGGTTATGCTGCTTGATAAGGATCGATAAATGGTAATGGAAGTGAGCAGTTAGGCTGCTTCATAAGTAGGTGAGTGGAGGTATGGACGCTGCTTACTGATTAGGATGAGCAGGTTTATGCTGTCCTGTCCTAAGATAATGTTACATGGATGTTATTTCATCTGTATCATGTTTGGTTGAAATGAATTGAATATTGAGTAACATTTATGTTTATGGAAATTTAATAAAGGTCGTCAAATGTCATTCAGTATAATGTGTTTCTTGAAGGGGACTGGGACAAATAAGGTTTGGAACAGACCATTTTGTCCAGGGACATCTTCAAGGTGGGGGGTTAGTTAGAGTTGCAGGATTTGGGAGGATTGGGGTAGGATAGGGTTAAATAGGAATGGGTGAGGTTTGGGAGGAAGTGAGGTAGGGGTAGGGAGGGGCTTAAAGGATGTTAGGCAAGTGTAACTGGATTAGGAGTCACATTTTGGCATGAACTTGCTACCCGCCCTCCCTCCCTCCCTCTTTTATTAGTTGGGATGTGGTTATGTTTAGTTTGGGCAGGGCAGAGAAGAGGGGCAAGCTTACCCTCTTCTATTCCCTCTCTGGTGCTGGATGGTTAATTCAATAAGTTGGAAAAGGAAAGTGAGCGGTTACGCTGCTTGACAAGTACATAAGTAAGCGGAGGAAGCTGCTTATTTGGTTGATGGTATAATGCAATAAATGGTAATGAAAGTGAGCGGTTATGCTGCTTGATAAGGATTGATAAATGGTAACGGAAGTGAGCGGTTATGCTGCTTCATAAGTAGGTGAGTTGAGGTATGGACGCTGCTTACTGATTAGGATGAGCAGGTTTATGCTGTCCTGTCCTAAGATAATGTTACATGGATGTTATTTCATCTGTATCATGTTTGGTTGAAATGAATTGAACACTGAGTAACATTTATGTTTATGGAAATTTAATAAAGGTCGTCAAATGTCATTCGGTGAAATGTGTTTCTTGAAGGAACCGGGACAACAGATTATGAGGGTGTTTGTTCAGGAATACCAGCTGCATTAAAGCAGAAATGTAATGAGTAGTCAGTGGTCACTTAAATCATGAGCAGGATTATATAACTATCTGTATGAATTTATAATTATTAAAATAAAAATGTGTCTTAGAAAAGACAAACATTTGTCTTAAATTACTCGGGTAAATCCTGAATTCAAAGCATTGGAGTTCTAACTCGTTGATCACTGGAAGTCAAAGTCATTTAATGTAGAATATTTCTAAAACAGTAACAAGTAGGGACAGTGGTACTGCATGGAACATCAATTTATGACTAAGGAATTTATTTTCAGTTTATGTTATTAATTGCCCTTTAAGAAGATTTGCATGCCTGCTGGTTCCTAGCCTGATACCAGGGTACCAGCAAAAGCTTTTAAATTCCACAGATAGGGTAAGTGTCTGTTTTTGTAGATGAAACATTGCCTGACACAGAAATAAGAAGACAAAGCAGGATTTTAGAGTCATTCATTCAATGACACACCCTTGATTTTCAGGTTATTTTCTTGATCAGAGGGTTACCCCAGTGACATTACTGCAGCCCTTTACTATTTCTAGCTTAAAATGTGAGTATGATTCAAAGAAGATGCAGATTAAAGTAACAGTCTTGGACAGATTCCTTCCATTTATCCACCATGTTTGATAAAGGTTATGCATTACTCCATCAATACTGTCTGCTAATTTTGTCAGGTAAGTGCTGTAAATGTTGAAAAGTTACATTGTCATTTAGAGATGTTATGATTAACGCAGGGCCATTTGTGAGACGAAAACCCTGAATGTAGTGACGACAATAGTGTTACAAAACAACCCATCTCAATTTCTAAATGGAATTCTATTCAACGTACAACATGATATGATTATAGAAAAACTGATATGGGTTGAAACTGCATCGGTAATATGCATTGGAATGGGATCTATATATCTCCACTTAGTATTATTGTTTTAAACCAGCGATGAAAGTGAAACGAAAGAAAAAAAAAATACAAAGAGAGCACTGAGTTGCCATGCTTGTTTGTCCTGACATTTGAACCAATTTTATAAAAACAATAAACTGGAAACAGTTTCTGAAGCAAAACTTTTTAAATAAGTTGTTACCATTTCAAACCTTTAAAGCATTGCTTCTACTTATAATATTTAAAAAATCTCCAGTATCTTTTAAAAATCTGCATATATTTTTTCAGTACTTTTTCAGTGTGGGGCCTTTAATTATTTGTTGCTCATATATGCCCATGTCAAAGTTCTTGCACTTGCAATGTGGTTTATAACCAATGCTTGGCAAGTGTTATCCATTAGTCAATACTGGAACTCTCTAATTAGGTAGGATAGGAAAGAAGGGGTACCAATTAAAAGTGTGGGTTTAGTTTGCATAGAGGAGTTCACTAGCTTGTGGTAACCTCAAAGGAGGTGATAATCAGAAACTCATAGCTTCTTAATTGGATCAATCTGCACTTTTGCTTTAAAGACTGACAATCCATAATTAACATAATGACAATGCTCAGTATATTACAAAATGCTGTTTTAAGACTTTAATCCATAGCACTGTATCTGAACTTCTGTATGAAACAAACATGAGGGCAGACATTCTGCAAAACACTAGAAATCAATGCATGTGGTACTGATGGTGAAATTCAGAAAAAGCATATGTCACTGTGGCGTGACCAAAAATGGATTGGATGGCCTGTATCAAAGGGCACATTCAAAGATTAAAGTAGAATACCGACTCTATATAGCTGTATTCCAACCCCTTCAAAGATACATTTTCACTATTGTCTGCAGCAGTTTCACAAACACGCATGTTGCACTGTGTGCTGTTGTACTAATCAGTTCTGTAAATAGCCATCAGATTATACATCACCATGCTCAGGAACTGCACAGGACTCAGCTACCTTAGTGATATAATTTATTACTATCTGCCTAAAGTGGAAGGTAATTAGCAAACGCTGAAAATACAGAAGAAAAGCAACATTTTGAAAAAGCCTACAAGATCTGCAGGCGTTTTAGCTGGGTCAGTACTTCTGAGACTTAACCTTATGAACATGCAATGAAGCATAAACTTATGAGTATGCAATTATGCACAACACAACAATAGGCTTACAAATGCATCTTTAGAGGCTATGGATTGGTAGCAGGAGTGCTATCTCTATATATACCCATCTATATCTATCTATATATGTATATATGTGTGTGTGTCTGTGTATATATATATATATATATATATATATATATATATATATATATATATATTGT